>NW_022196905.1:41374620-41392018 GCF_008632895.1 Mastomys coucha | reverse complement strand
ATGTTGGTTCCTGCTCACCTCTGATCCTGGGTGTGTCAGAGCACCTGGGAGTAGATCTTCCTCTGGGTGTTGTCTATCCCCTGCTTTTATTGATTAAGATTTCTCTACTGTATCTGCTTTGTTTGTTGTTACTGGGTTTTGTGAATGTTTCCATGTAAAAAATCTCAATTAGTTCCTACTGGTATTTAGGTTTTCCAATCTTACAAATTTTACTTGTTGAGAATAGACTATGGACTATGTACTCATATATTATGTTAAGTGATTTTAAATTTCAAATCCCTTAGCCAAGTTAAAACACAATTTTCCTTTTTGTATATATCTGCCACAAATGATTTTCACATTGCATATGGTCCAATGTCATATACTTGACACACTTTTTTAACTTGTCTGTAATTGAAGCCACTTACAAAAGATATTTTATGCATAACAATTCTAACTTTCCCATAAGTATTTTATTAGTATCACTCTCCTAAGAAGGATGTGTTTGTGCCATTAGCACATAGAGGAGCAAAGGCTAATGGGAAATAGAAGCTAAGTCATATGCCTTATAATAACTGTCAGGGTAGAAAACAAGTCAGCTGCAAAACAAGTCTTTTCCATTTGGCCATTTAGTAAGAAGGAATTACACCTGGAAAGATAAAGGACTATGGAAATCACCCTGTGGTAGTTCATTTAGTATAGTATTAATTAAGTAAATGATGTTAAATACTTTATAATAGTATCAGTTTTAACCAGCTTATAGGTTGGAGGATGAATCAAAGCACACAGTACTACTCTGTCTTAACTGTGATACATCATGGAGGAAAGCACTGTAAATGGGGCTGTAGAGAGAGAGAGAGAAAGGTCACATTGTGGTATTGAAAGCTGAAGTTTGATTCAGGGATCAGGCCAATCCCTGCCTCATAAGTCCCACCACTTCTCAACATCATACTCCCAAGGTACAAACTCCCAAAAGAGAAAGCCTTGGGCACTAATAATGAAGCCACATATCCCAACAGACGTAGACAGAGTTGTGTTCTTTACTGAATCTGTTTGTAGGGCTCTGTGGCTAGGCAGAGTCAGGTAAATGATTAGGAAAGTCACATTGTTGTAATGCTTCTTTCCAAAGGAGGGACAAAAGGTCTGTCACAAGTGTTAGAACAAAAAGTGTAAACAAACATTTTTCTTAAACAGTGTCTCAATTTATGTGGTATTTCATTTCAATTATGTGATATTTTCATTTGCTGTTTAATGTTTTATAAATAAGTACTAAAATTAAATTACTACCATAATTTTTCTAGCCAATTTATGTTGTTCAATGCTAGTTATAAATTAAAAGTAAGCAACATTAAGCTATATTTGGAGTCAAATAAAAACATCATATATTTTGTGGGTCACATATACAAATATAGATAAAAATTTGGTCAGTAGATAAGCTGGTCCGATTTGCTCAGGTATTTCAAAGATTTAACATTTCAGGTTTGAAACATGTTAATTTTAGAAATACTGTCTTCCATAAGCATATTGCTGGGTATGAAATACTGGGAAAGATAAAGCTATACTTCCCATATATTTATTACTTCTATCAAAATTTTCATTGTTAAGCATTTCTTTAATAAAAAGAATCATCAATAAATGGAAAGACTATAGGACCAAATTCCCTTTTCTTTTTATTTCTTATGATGTTGCTTCTTCCATATAGACAACAGCTTTGATCTGAACAGAAAATTTGCCCTATGGGGTCTTGGATACACCAGTTATTCAGTCTAAACAAAACATACTTGCCTCACAGTAGCTTTGAGACTTGCTTAGCTCTCACAATTCATGGGGCCATGGATTCTATGCTACCAAAATGGTCATGCCATCACCATATATACTTTCAGATGAAGGTTCATGTAGTAGCTTTCATTCAAATTCATGTATAGATTCTGTTTGTTCATTAAGTCCAATGCTATAAAGTTCACATTTTCAAAGATAGAATTCTAACAAACTTCAAAACTACAGTATATGAGCTCCCAAACAATAAGGGTGTCCTTCTAACCAACCCACCTAGTATGGTGCTATGCTCATGGAGACCTCATGGAATACTGGGTCTTAGCAACAAATGCAATAAATCCAGTTTCTTAAAAATATAGTTTTTACTAAACCATTTATTTAATTAATATTTCCTGAACATCAGCACTGTCTTAAGTACTGTTTTAGGTACTTGGCTTACAGTGTTGGGCAAGAGGGGACACTAAGACTTCACAGTATGTGTATTGTTCATTTTTGAGCAGTCAAATAGATAATAAAAATTGAGCAGTTTAATTTTACTGAGGGAAATATGAATGAGCACACATGAACTCAGAATAATCAGGAGAGTTGTGAAGTGATTGAACAGTTGAATGCTTGCTTAGTGTTAGTGAGACATCAAGCTCATCCCCAGGACTGCAAAAACTAAAAATAATATAAAATTTAAAGTAAAAGAACAAAGATTTATGATAAAATACACTCATTAACTGAGTGAATTATCTAAAGATTGTGCACATTGAAATCTATTGCATATGTAAATTAGGCCAGAAAGTTTTTGGTTGTTTTGAATATGTTCCTGGTTTGAAATGCCAAAAGAGTTAATCAAATCATTTGGTGAAGGGATTTGGACTGTGCTTATTTGTTTTGTTTCTTTCTTTCTTGGCAGTCTGTGGAAGCACAATCCTCTAATTGGATTCGTCCTAAATTCCCTGAGAATTTCAACCAAAAGGATGAAATGAGGCTCCGCACATTCTCACAGAGACGAACAGGTGCCCCAATCTACAATTAATAAAGCATGGGCCATGCGCACCATCATAGCAAGTCTATTTTTCACCAAGTTGAGACATTAAGAAACGTCTTGCGTTAGCATACAGTCCTTCATCGAACCAAGAAGTCCTAGTGATCCTCAGGATGGTCTAAAGCAGACCTCCTCTCTACCTTCTGACTCAAGAGGTCAACTGAGCTAAAGAATTTGCATTACCCAGAAACATGTTAGAAATGCTGAAGCTACGTGCCTTTTATCAGTAGGCATCCCTGTTGGAACTTAAAAGACAGAACATTTCAACTTGTATGGGTTTGTCTGTTCACACTGTCATAAGCTTGAAACCAAAATTCTATCATTGAAAACTGAGGAAGAGACTATAACAAAGATGAAACTGACATTCAAAACTTTATCTCTTTTATTCAGTTTCTTAATGTGTACATGTTTGTGTATGTCCTGGGTCTCTCATCTCTGTCTGTCTGTCTGTCTGTCTGTCTGTCTGTCTGTGTGTTTATGAAAGAGTGAGGGGGTGGAAGAGAGAGATGAGGGAGGGGGAGGGGAGGGGGAGAGGAGAAGGAATGAGAAAGAGAGAGACTAACAGCATTGTAATATTGCTACAGCTGATGATGCTGATAATAGTAGGAAGAAAACAATTAGTACTTAAATATACTGGCTGTTATGACAGAGGACTCAAGCTCCTTTCCAAGCATCTGACTTTCAGGCTTTACTTCCCCTTCATCACCGTGACATGATTGATGCGATTACCAACTGTGGATCCTGGGAAGGGAACTGAGGCAAGAAAGCTAGGAGCTACCTCAGGCAACAGTAACTGCTGCTGTAAGAACAATCTCCTGGGAAGCAGATTCAGTGAAATAGGTCATTTAATGTGTGTGTTGGGGTGGAGGAGCAGGTGCTATTTAAACTTTTGGGGTTGAGTAGGGGCTATTGGGGTAAATGCACATCTTTGGCTAGAGTGCTAGGGATGCCTCATTTTTAGGGAAGAAGTCCAGGGCTGCTGGACAGGACCTTATAAGGGGAAAGGAAGTTTAACCTGGCTACTGGCTATATTACTCTTGGAGGAGGACAAATGTGGGGGCACAGGGCTATTTGCATTGAGCCACAAAGGCGCTAGTGTGAAGATAGTAAGCCATAGAGTCATGGGGAGCAGGACTGGAGCAAAAGTGAGGGTTAAGAAGTTTCCAAATCCTTGAAATTTCACCATTAGATATGCAGTGAGTCCTGCTCCCCATGACTCTATGGCTTACTGGCAGTAAAAACATCAACAAAATAGCTCACAACCCATTATAATACCATTTCCATGGGATCCAATTCACTCTGAGGCCACAGCACACATATGGTACACACACACACACATAGGCAAAACACTCATACACAGAAATCAAAAATAAAGAAAATAGAACAAGAGGAGGAGGTGGTAGTGGATGAGGAGGAGGGGAGGAAGAAGAGGAGGAGAATGAGAAGGAGGAGCAGGAGGAGGAGCAGGAGGAAGAAGTAGAAGAAGAAGAAGAAGAAGAAGAAGAAGGAGAAGGAGAAGGAGAAGGAGAAGGAGAAGGAGAAGGAGAAGGAGAAGGAGAAGGAGAAGGAGAAGGAGAAGAAGAAGAAGAAGAAGAAGAAGAAGAAGAAGAAGAAGAAGAAGAAGAAGAAGAAGAAGAAGAAGAGGAAGCTACTTCTGCCAAAGAGAAGTTCCATCAACAGAAGATGCTCCTATATAGAAAAAGAAATCATAATAAAAGTTAAGTATAGGAAAAAACTATTGTAGTAACTAGACTGTTATGTACATGCTAGAGAAACAAAATTTGTCTTCAAGCCACTCTATTTTGTGTTTTCATTGCTTTCTCTAAACATACTCCAACTGTACTCAGAAAGGCACTCTTCAGCTGAGATCATTCATCCAGAAGTCACAGTGAGCATCTCAGCCCTTGCATGTTGATAAAAGCTCCACTAGTCCTTGCTATTGGGGCATCCTGCTTGGACGTAACTAAGCTTTACTGTGGGAAATTCTTAATTTACTTAAAAAGTTTAACTCCTACATCCACTTTAATCTACTCAGAATTTCTTACTGTGAGTGAAGTTGTTGCATGACTTTGATTTATTCTCCACAGCACTTAGAGAACTTTTTAACATCAGGGTACCATAATGTGAAAGGGAACAGAGCTTGACAAACTCTCCAGGGGCTGTTTAGTGAAGTATGCATATTGAAAGGCAGTAAAGGAAAAGTGTCCAGACCGGAGGAACTTCTAGTCCATAGGTCATTCAGCGCATTATCTTTGTTGTTTGTGATAACAATTTATTGGATGTCATCTCAGTCAACAAAATTTACTTCTGGGTAGTATGAAGAGATGTATGTCCTGAGATAAAGTAGAATTTAATTTTCTTTCTGATAATTTCAAAATATTGATAACAAATTAAGCTTACTTTTATGGAACAGAATTTTAGAAACTATCTTAAATATTCATTTTTATTGTGAGTAATAATTTTTCTTAATTATTCATATGTATAATAAATATTTGAACAGATATTATAAATGACTTTTATATATTTTCTAATATAAACATCATGAAATAACACATTAACATTTTAAAGATGCAAATGTTTTCAGCAGCTGGTGAGAGGGCCTAGCGGTGGAGAGCTCCTCTAGCACCTGCAGAAGACATGGATTTGGTTCTCACACTCAGGTTATAGGTGCTTACAACAGCTGCGATTTCAGCTCCAAGGGATTCTACGTTCTTCTCTGTACTGAGGTGGCAGGGGCTGTCTACCCTGAAGTGAACACACAATAACAAAAGGTTATACTAACAGTTTGAAAACTAAACATATATCATGCAAAAGCAGTGTGAGTACTTTTGGTTTGTTTGACTAGATGGCTAGAAGCACACCAAAAGTGAGAGCAGCTGCTTCACTTACCTGCTTAGTTAGAAAACACGCAAGGCCCTTTTCAAAATTATCCCTTCCAAGTCCTTGGGGAGGGCTAGGGTATAATTAGTCAAGGACAACCACTGATGACAAATTTTATATTATTTTTACAAAATCAGACAAAATATACAAAATTCATATTCTGTTAAAACTTAATCCTTTTCCAATAGGGAAGAAGATTGTAATCCACTGTTGAACGCCACTTTTTATGAATGTCAAATAAACTACTTGTGTGGTTGGAGTATATAGTATACAGAGTACTTTCTCGTAACAAATGCTACTTAGTTCTGGGAAGGATGTGACTGGAATATTGTGATAGTTTTCTAAACCCTGGAAGTCACTATTATAGCAGAGGCAGCTGACTTTGATTGATAGACACATTCATGAGCTTGTTAAGGAAAGGTTTTTCAGGAGAGACAGAAATATCGCCCAGCCCTCCTTCTTCCTCTCTTCATTCTTGGCTTCTCAGGGTTGCTCGAGTTCTGAGTCTTGACTTCTTTCTTCCTCTCCTGAGACTATTTCATTTTGAACAAAGTCATCTCTATGATTTTATTTTAATTAACCTGATATATTTAAAGAATGAATTATATATGTCTCCTTTAGGAAATTATTTGCTCATTCTAAAATCCCCATTCTCTGAGAATTTGATATCTACATGCCTTAGAACTTCAAATATATGGCATATTATCTTTTCTAACTGTAGATTGTGAAGGGGAAAAGATACCAGTGTAAAAAACTGCTGAAAGCACTTTGTAGATAATTGCTAATAATGGAGACTAAATTCATGTTGCCTATTTTTAGAAATTATTCAAATCATACTGAATAAATTGCTTTATTAAATAAATTGTATGATAAAAACAATTCTCTTTTGTTACCACATATAAGTGGTGTTTAGGATAAGCACATTTAAATCTATGAGCTTACTGGTAATTGATGAATCCTGAATATTTAATAATAGCATGTTTTCAACTGGTAACATCAATTCTTTGAGATTTTAACCTCAATATCTTTTTACTATGCTATTGTGTCCACAAAACTAATAATGTATTATGTTGTATACTCTTGAAGTTATTACATTTTTTCCATCTGATTGAGATTTTAACAGATTTAAAGTAACAGACTTCCTACTAAGTTTCCCTTTATCTTGAGTCAGTTCTTAGAATTAGGTAGATAAAGGAATATATTCATCAAATATCTGTGGAAGTTCAGAAATTATTAAACTCTGTGTTTCTGAGATAGAAAGATTCAGGAGGCAGAGGACACACACCCTGTAAGTCAGAATTAGATTAGGATCTAGTCAGCACTCATGAGGACTCAATAAAATGATGAGATTCTTCTGGATTTATCTGGTGAAATTGTCACCAAGCATTGATCTATGAATTTAAAATGGAGTTATGGTACTATCTTAAAGACAGATGGTAAAGGAAGAGTCTGATACAGGATGCTGTGAGAATCCAAGCAAGAAAATAGTTACTCTAGTTTAAAAGGCAAGCAGATAAGTGACATGGAGAGATACATTGAAATCTGTACATAAATATTAAGGTTATCCACAAGGTCAATGAAGAGTGTTCTCAATAATGGAGAGGGTGGAGTCCACGAAGACTCACATGGTTATAGTATTCCAGCTTGTGTCAAGTTCTTTATGGATCATTACTGAATGTTCATATAAATCAGGGAAGCAAATAGATTATTCCTTTTCCAGATGAAGAAGTGAAGGTGTGCAAAAGATACAAACATTTCCAAAAGTTTTATCTAACAGTGAAGAGGTTAGGCAGCAGGTTGAAGAACTGCTCTTAAAGTCTTTGGTTCACGACCTTCACGAAAGATTCTGATGTCAGGAAACTATGTGACATTTCCCCACATGATAGGGTCATAGAACCATTGATTTACCTAGGAAACATCAATTCAATGTGACTTCTGAGCCAGGAACATTAATTTTTCTAGGGATACATCAAGGAAGAAACAAGAAAAGCCTCTTACCTTGTGGAGTTTACATCTTTTGTGGATATTTAATTTTATTTTCAGTGTCTTTTAAGCATGTGTTTTGTCATGCATGTGTAATGTCAACAGGACACATAAAAAGAATCAGGTCCTTGGAGCTGTAGTTACAGACAATCATGAGTTACCCTCTAGATGCTAGGAACCCAGGACCTTAACAGCTAAGCCTTCTCTCCAACTCCCTAAGCCACACTGTTTTTTTCCACATTTATTTTCTTTGCATCTTGATTACAGCTTTTCTTCTCCCCTTTCCTCCAAGTCTCACCCTCTCATCTCCTGTTCCCCCAATTCAGGGAGGCCTCCAATGGATATCAACCAACCACAACATATCAAATTTTGGTAAGACAAGATATATCTTCTTCTATCAAAGGTAGACAAGATAATCCAATTAGGATAAAGGGATCCCAAGTCAGGCAGCAGAGTCAAAGACAGTCCCTACTTCTGCTGTTAGGGGTCCCATATGAAGACCAAGCTGCTTACTTGTTAATTAATTGAAAAGGGCCTAGGTCCATCCCATGCATGTTTTCTGGTTGGAGATTCGGTCTTTGTGAGCAACTATGGGCTCAGGTTAGTTGATTCTCTAGGTTTTCTTGTGATGCCCTCTACCTCTCTGGCTCCTTTGATGCTTCCTCCCCTTCTTCCACAAGATTCCCTGAGTTCCAACTAATATTTGGATGTAGATCTCTGCATCTGTTTCCATCAATTGCTGGGTGAGGCCTCTCAGATGACATTCATGCTAGGCTCCCATCTGCAAATTATCACAGAATATCACACACAGTGGCAAAAGATGGGATTTCTCTTATGACATGGGTCTCAAGTTGGGTCACTCATTGGTTATCCATTGTCTCAATTTCTGATTCAGTTTTATCCCTGCATATCTTGCAACAAGGACAAATTGTGGTTTGAAGGTTTTGTGACTTCCACTGGAAGTCTTGTCTGATTACAGGAGATGGCCAATTCAGGTTCCATATCCCCTGTTGCTAGTAGTCTTAGCTAAGGTCACCCTCAGAGATTCCCTGAGTGTTTCTGTTGTCCTAGGTTTCCAGTTCATCCTAGACAAGCATACCTAACTGATTCCAGGTCAGTTTACCAGTTCTCCTTCCCTCAGTCTTCGCCACATTTGGTACCTTCTGTTCCCTCCCTACGTCCTCTCCCACCCTGATTCATCCCTCCATTCACACCTGATATCTATTTTATTTCCCCTTCTCAATGATAATGAATAATCCTTCCTTAGGCACTCCTTCTGACTTAGCTTCTTTGGGTCTATGGATTATTGCATAGTTATCTTGTACTTTTTGGTTATTATCTGCTTATAAGTTAGTATATATCATGTTTGTCTTTCTCAGAATGATCTTTTCTAGTTCCATCCATTTGCCTACAAACGTCATGTCTGTTTTTAATGGCTGAGAAATATCTGATTGTGTAAATGTACCACATTTTCTTTATCCATTCTTCAGTTGAAGAACATCTCAGTAGTTTTTAATTTCTAACTGTTACAAATAAGGCTGCTATGAACATAATTGAACAAGTATCTTTATGGTTTGATGGAGTATCTTTTGAGTATATTCCCAGGAGCATTCGACCTGTATCTTGAGGTAGAACCACCACCAATTTTCTTATAATCCACCAGATTTATTATCAAAGGGGTTTTACAAGCTTGCACTGCCACCAACAAAAGGGAAGTGTTCACCTTGTACTATGTACTATGTCTTTGACTGCAAATTCTGTCGCTCAAGTTTTTTTTTTTTCTTCTTCCAGATGCCCTAGGTTTTTAGGGCCATAGAACAGGTGCTTTGGTGTCTTTTTGTTTGCAAATATTTTATTAAACATTTTTTCAACATTTTTTTTCTGATTCTGCCTTATTTTACTTAACACAATGACTCCACTTTTCATTTAGTTGTCTACAACATCATAATTTTATTATTCTTATAGCTAATATACCAGTGTACAAATACATCATATTTTCTTTTTTTTTTAGATATTTTCTTTATTTACATGTAAATTTCTCCATTCCCAGTTTCCCCTCCAAAAAACAAAGAAACAAACAAAAACAACAAAAACAAACCCCTGTTGCCTCAGCCTTGTCGCTCAAGTTTTTGATGTCATTCTGAGAGGTGTAAGATGGAATCTCAGAGTTGTTTTGATTTACATCTCCCTGATTACAGGGTATGTTGAGTACTTCTTTAAGTGAGACTCAGCTAATAGAGATTTCTTGCCAGTTGTGTTTGTTGACAACTAATTTCTTGAGTTCTTTATATATTTAGGATATTTGCCCTCTGTTAGTTGTTCACTTGGTGAAAATCTATTCTGATTCTGTAGGGTGCCATTTTGTGGCCTTTTGTGACTATATCCTTCGCCCTCCAGAAGCTTTTAAGTTTCATGAGGTTCAGGAAATTTGTTCACTGTGCTAATGATTCAAGGCTATTCTCCACTATCTTTTCTATCAGACTTACTGTATTTGGTTTTACATTGTGGTCTTTGTTGCGTTTTGACTTGAGTGTTGGGGCAGTTTAAAAGATATGGATCTATTTCTATTCTTCTACATATAGACATCTAGTTAGAACAACATTTGTTGAAGATGCTTTCTTTTTTCCATTTTTAACTTTTGGCTTTTTGTCAAAAATCAAGTGTCTGTAGGCATGGGAATTTACATCTGGGTCTTCAATTTGATTCCAATGATGAATATGTTTCTTCTTATGACAGTATCATGTAAGTTTTATTACATTGCTCTGTAGTATAACTTAAAGTAAAGGATATGTTTTTTGGCTTGCCACATGAAGGTGAATATTTTTCTTTCAACTCTGCAAAGAATCATGTTGGAATTTTGACTGAAATTGCATTATTTCTGTAGATTGCTTGTGCTAAGATGATAATTTTTTACTATGTTAATCCTACAGATCCATGAGCATGGGAGCTCTTTATGTCTACTAATATCTTCTTCAATTTCTTTAAGCAATTGAAGGTACAAGATTACATTTAATTTGCCTGCTTATTTAGAGTTACACCAAAATATTTTATATTATTTGTGGCTATTGTAAAGATTGTTGTAATCCCTAATTTCTTTCTCAGCCCATTTAACATTTATATAAAGGAATTCTACTGATTTTTTTTGTTTTCTGTTATTTTTTGTTTGTTTGTTTTTAGTTAATTTTGTATATAACTACTTTGCTGAAAGTATTTATCAGATATAAAAGGTCTCTGGTAGAATTTTTTGGGTCACTTGCATATTCTATCATATCATCTGCAAATAGCTTTTTTTTCTTGTACTTTTCCTTTCAAATTTGTGTCCCCTTCACCTCCATTAGTTGTCTCATTTCTCTATCCAAAACTTCAAGTACTATGTTGAGTAGCTATGGGGAGAATGGACAGCATTGTCTTGTCCCTATCATTAGTGCAATCATCTTAAGTTTTGCTCTATTTAATTTGATTTTGGCTATTGGCTTACTGTACACTGCCTTTATTGTGTTTGCATGTGTGCCTCATATCTCTGATCTCTCCAGAACTTTTATCATGAAGGGATATAGAATTTTGTCAAAGGCATTTTTAGCATTTAATGAGATGATCATGTGATTTTTTTCAGTTTGTTTGCATGATGGATTTCATTGACTGACTTTTGTATTTTGATCCCCTGCATCCCTGGGATCAAGCCTATTTGATCATTGTGGGTGATGTTTTTGATGTGATTTTGGATTAGGTTTGTCAGTATTTTATTGAGCATTTTTGTCTCAATGTCCATAAAGGCAATTAGTCTGAAATTCTTTTTGTTGAGTCTTTGTATGATTTATGTATCAGAATGACTGGGGCCTCACAGAATGAGTTTGGCAATGTTCCTTTGTTTCTATCTTGTAAAAGTTTGAGGAGTATTGGTATTAGCTCTTCTTTGAAAGTCTTGAAGAGTTCCATGCAAAAACCATCTGTCCCTGAACTTTATTTGGTTGGTAAAAGATTGTGTCTATTTCTTTAGTGGATATAGGACTATTTAAATAGTTTACCTGATCTTACTTGGTAAGTGATATCTTGGGTATGTTTGCTTCTTTTGTTCTAGAACTTTCAGGTATGCTTTTAAGTTGTTAGTATGAGATCTTGGCAATTTCTTTATGAAGGCAAATCATGCTATGAACTTGCAACTTACCACTGATTTCATTGTGTAGCATAATTTTGGGCATACTGTGCCATCATTTTTGTTGAAGTCCAGAAATCAATAATTTCTTTCATTCTTTTGTTCCTGCCTTTCTTTCTTTTTCTTTTTCTCTTTCTTTCTTTATTTCTTTCCTTCCTTCCTTCCTTCCTTCCTTCCTTCCTTCCTTCCTTCCTTCCTTCCTTCCTTCCTTCCTGGGTTCTTCAGTTTCCATGAGTTTATAAGCTTTCTGTTATTACTTTTGTTGTTTAAGTCCATATGTAATCCACTATGTTCTTATAAGTTGCAGGGGTTTATTTCAATTATCTTGTATCTGTTTAGATTTCCTTTGTGACTGACTATATATTCAAGTTTGGAGAAAGTTCTGTGAAGTGCTAAGAAGAAGGTATATTTTCCTGTTTTGTGTGAAATGTTCTGTGGACATCTGTTAGGTCCATTCGATTTTGTTGGTGTGGAATTATTTATGTCTTGTATTTTCTTGGGTGTAACTAACATCCTTAGATCGGAGGTTTCCTTCTGTAGAAGCATCTTCTATAGGACTGGATCTGTGGATAGATAGTGTTTGAATTTCCTTTGATGTTGAATATCTTGTTTTCTTCATCTATGGTAATGGAAAGTTCTGCTGGGTATGGTATTCTGGATACTGACTAGTCTGTTAGAGATCACAATACATCTGTACATTTATTGTTTTGATTATTATGTGTCAGGAGGCTGCTTCTAATGCATATATATATATATATATATATATATATATATATATATATATTGAACAATATTCTATGTTAGAATGGCAAGAATTATGTAAGGAAAATGTGGAAGAATTAGCAGAATAGAGGGACAGCCAGTATAGATATGATAACAAATTTAATACACTCTCTAGTATTAGCTACCTTAAGAAGGTAAGATTGGAGTAATAAATTAAGAATGGAGGGAATCTTCTAAGTAGATACCTGAAAAACAATATCCCAAGGGATGAGAATTAGTATGTTGTTTTAATGAATAGGAAAAAGATCGCTATGGATAGAGAAAGTAAAAGTAGAAAGGGACATGTGTCTTGTGTTGAGATCAGTGAAACCTTGCAATTCTGTAATAATGGCTATGTTCTTGCTAAGTGAAATTGGAGCAACTCTTTGCAGGTTTGTAAATAGAAAATGGAGGGCATATACCCTACAATTTTATCATTTCTATGATGGACAGACAAAAGCTTTATATTATGAAATGAATTTAACAATGCAGTATGAATTGGAAACTTTGAATTAGTATAGATATTAAAGGCTGGATTTATTATTTAAAATATGTTTTATAATATTTTTAAAAGACATTTTTAAAAAAGATAGAATTCATCGAATGAATAAAGATGTAAGTTAAGGATTTGGAGGCTAAACATCTAGAGTATTTATTCTGACAGCAAATGGAATTTCTTTAAGATTTAAAAATTAAAGCAACAATGTTCTTCTCCATTCACCCGAGCATTGTAGAGACATGCTTTCTAGGTATAACTGTTAGCTCTTTTATCTTTTAAAGCTCCTAGTTGAGTGATATATTTTGAGTGATATAGTTACCATGATGAACACAGACATATAGTACCAATATCACATTCACAGATATAAGTGCTGTTTGTTCTGTATGTGAAGCCTACTGTTAATCAGTAGCTGCTAACATAGGCACATTCACTTAAGGAAAGAAATCATACCTTTCAAACTTTTCCTGGGATGTCCCATACCAAATGGCCTGTCAAGGTGTGATGGTAAAGACAGTAGGATGTTCTCTCTCTCTCTCTCTCTCTCTCTCTCTCTCTCTCTCTCTCTCTCTCTCTCTCTCTCTCTTTCTCTCTCTCTTTCTCTCTCTCTGCTCCATCTCTCTGTCTGTGTACATACATATGTGTGTGATGAGTGTATCTATGTTTGTGTGCCTACATGAGCTGCATATGTGACAGAGTATACATGTGGATATCAGAAAAGAATATAGAGTGTTCATCATCACCTACATTAGTTCTCTTGTTGTTGTGGATCCCAGGGTATAGGTCTCAAGAGCTATTGTAGACATAATTGTGTTTCACTCTAATTATGTTGTAGGAGCATTGGAAGATCAGATACATTTTTTACCATTTCTGACTTTACATGGGTTCTCAGGATCCAACCTCAGTTCCCCAAGATGTCTGCCAAGTATTTTGTACTCTGAGTATCTTCCTCAAAGTTGGAGCATTTTAACAAAAGTGGATTTTTGTTTTAGGCCTCACTGTAGCAGCCCCAGTATGGGTTTTAGCCTGTGATGTGGCCATTTTTTATTGTTGCTTCAGCACATTATAACAGTCTTAGTAGTATCAAACAAAACAAAGTTATTTTCTCATGCTTCTTTACAGGAGAAATATGAAATATCTACTGAGCAAGTAAAATCAAGGTCTTATTAGGTTTTGTTCTTTTCTGGTATATGGAGGATACATTTACATGTTTTTGCAAGCATTAGTGGTCATTATATTTGTTTTTTCAGCTGAAAGGCTCTTCCCTCATCTTCAAAGTTGGCTATATCCAACCAGCTATTCTCTCTCTACTACACTTTGCCTCACTCTACTTAATCTTTTATGTCTCTCCTCTATTATTTTTGACTAATACATATTTGTGAGTATGATGTGTTGATATGGATGATTCAGGTAACTCCCTATGTTAAGGAAAAGATTCTATGCACTCAATCCACAAACTTAATTCTCATATAAAATGTAGTCCAACATACTACCATGTCTCAAGTGGTACAATATAGATGAGTGCTAATAGACACTTAATTGTTTGTGTGTGTGTGTGTGTGTGTGTGTGTGTGTGTACTGTATACTAAAGATTGTCTTAGATTCTATTTCAAGAAAATTTAAAGATAATTCTCCTAATGATAGTTAATGACCATGTATGGAAGAGAATGGGTATATGTTCATAGTTATTTAGCTGTTTGCAGTTTAATCATTCTTTTTTTTTTTTTACTTATTTAATTTTTAATTTGAACATTTTATGACAAAATAAAATATAATAGGGTAAAGCAAAAGCCACCGCACTGAGGCTGGGCAAAGTGACTCAACAGAATGAAAACAGCCCCAGGATCAGGCAAAGAAATTAGAGATATACTTATTCAAACATTCAAGAGTCCCATAAAAATGTTGAGCAGAAAGCTATGTTATATATGTGAAGGACCTGGTGGAAACCCATGCAGGCCTTGTGCTTGCTGCTTCAGTCTCTGTATGTGCACATACACCTTGCTTAGATGATTCAAAAGGCCTTCTTCTGGTATTTTCCACTCCCTTGGCTTTTATACTATTTCTGCCTCCTCTTATGTATAGTTCCTTGCATTATAGAGGTTTAGAGAGAATTTGATGGAGACATCACATTTAGAGCTCTGTGTTCCAAGAACTCTCTCTCCAGGTAGTTCTCTGATTGCAACTCTCTATATTTGGTCCTGTCTGTGGCAGGAGAAAACTCTGATGTTGGCTGAATAAGGCGCTGATCTATGAGTATAGCAGAATATCATTAGAAGTCAATTCATTGAAGTACATTCATTCTTTCCATTATACTTATCACATTCTGTATGCTATTGTTTTCTATCAAGAACATACCCCAGGCAGCTCTTTTTTAATTTAATTAATTATGTTATTTACATTCCATCTGCTGCCCCCCCACTCAGTCCCTCCTCACACAGTTCCTCATTCCATTCCCTTCCCCCTTGCCTCCAAGAGGGTACTCTTTCTCTATTCCACAGGGCATTACCCTTCTCTGATGTCTCAAGTTTTTCAAGGACTAGACACGTCTTCTACCACTGAGGCCAGACCAGGCAGTCTTCTGCTATATATGTGCAGGAGGCCTCAGACCAGCCAAAGGATGTTCCCAGGCAGCACTTTCGATATAAGTTTCTTCTCGTGTACTCATACAATTTATCTTCATTTTTCATGACAGTATATGATTTGTGTGGTTCTCCTACTTTCTTGATCTCTGAGTTTCTTTCTTTATACTCTCCATAAAATGTTCTTCATGTCAATAATGATTTTATTTCAGGGCTGATTCTTCCCACCTTCATCAGATTTGGGATCTGAAGTAGTTTGTCTCATTCCCATATTGTGAATGTGTATGCTGGTTGGTGCGTGTTTATTCTCTTCTCCCATTTTCCCTTCCCTTCTGGTTTTTAGCAACACATATTTCTTCATAGGTCTCATCACAGGCGTCAATCATTTTACTGCAGACTTTGCTAAGGGGTCCCAGTCATAACACTTTTTGTTTTTATTATCTTAACACTTATAATATTGTATATTTGTGTGCATGTCTTTTAGGTTTATGCTCTTGTATATTGTGTGTGCATACATAAAGGCTAGAGAAGTATTGTAGGTGTTCTACACCATTGATCTCCATGTCATTCTCTTTAGATAAGTTCTCTCACAGAATCTAGAGTACATTGTTTCTTTCTTCTTTTTTTTTTCTCTCTAGTCTAGTTCTCCATTAAACACAAGAAAATATCTTTACTCTTTCATTTTCCCCAGTTCAGACATTATAGTCTATCCTTGGATGTCCACATTACCTCTAGAGATCTAAACATAAGTCTTCATACTTGTTTAGCCAGCACTTTTACCCACTGAGGGATCTCTGCAGCCCTGATACTTCATCTCAGTCTCCGATTTGGTTATGTATTATCTCTGAAATGACTGGAACTATATCTGTTGTCTTTTATTGTCTCATGTCAATGCTACTTATAGAAATGTTTCTTAGATCAATAATGAGTTAATGTGTTCTGCAACTACAATCTCTATTACATATTTCATCCAGTAGTTCTA
The DNA here is from genome assembly GCF_008632895.1 of Mastomys coucha. Classification (NCBI taxonomy): domain Eukaryota; kingdom Metazoa; phylum Chordata; class Mammalia; order Rodentia; family Muridae; genus Mastomys; species Mastomys coucha. The sequence goes on along the minus strand of NW_022196905.1, from coordinate 41,375,395 downwards.
CTACCACTCCCAACCTAAAATGTGCAAAGTAAAACAGTCTTCCTCTCTTTTTTAAGATGCATTTTTATTGTACTTTATTAAGTCTAAGTATTACAAGTATTTTGTACTTTGTCACTATCATAATCATAAAAAGTTCAAATCTATGACATTAATGTTGATACTTACTTTTGTTTGCTAAATCCTATGATTAGGCCAAGCTACAGTGTATGTGGTAAATTGGAACACATGGACTCAATTTAGGACTTTTCCTCTGCCTGCTTGAATCATATCAATTATCTCTTTTCCACTTTTTTTGAGTTAAATTAATATTGTATTAAATTGCTTTTCTCCATTAGTCTTACTTGTCCCCATAATTTTCACTTGATTGATATTATATCATATATTTAAAAAATATATTTTTTGTAACCCTAAATGTTTATCTAAAATTTCTAGATGTCTTTTTCCATAATCCAAAGCCTTATATCTCCACTTGCAAACTGCAAGTTTGTTTGTTTGTTTGTTTGTTTGTTTTTCATTTCTAGACAGGGTTCCTCTGTGTAGCCCTGGCTGTCCTGGAACTCACTCTGTAGACCAGGCTGGCCTCAAACTCAGAAATCTGCCTGCCTCTGCCTCACAAGTGCTGTGATTAAAGGCATGTGCCACCATCACCCGGTTACAAACTGCAAGTTTTAAGATTGGCTACAAACAGCATAAACATTACAGTTCCGTGATAAGATTAGCTGGGTACTAACTAATATAGCTACCTAATGGATTGCAAATATATATATATATATAT
>NW_022196905.1:41351105-41374610 GCF_008632895.1 Mastomys coucha | reverse complement strand
ATATATATATATATATCCTCTTCCCATCACTGTGTGCATGCAGCTTTATAAATAAAATAGTTGCTACCTCAATCTAAACCATTCTATCTACACATGCTATTTGTATCTAACCTTGTGACTTATCTTGATCAATACAATGGGACAGAAGAAGATGCGTTATGTGATGAGAACCCTGGGTTTTAAGAAATTCTGTGACTCCATTATTGTGGTTTAAGAATATTTCTGCTATCTATGAAGAAGTCTAAGTGTTTTTATTAGGGTTCTTATTGCTATGATAAAATATCATGATCAAAAATTAAATTGGAGAGGAAATGATTTATTTCACTTTACAACTTTCAAGTCTCCCTTCATCTTTGAGGGGAGTTAAGGCATGAACTCAAAGCAGGAACTAGACGCAGGAACTGAAGCAAGAGCCATGGAGCAATGCTGCTTACTGGATTGCTCTTTAAAGCTTGTTCAACGTCCTTTCTTGTACCATCCAGGATCATCTAACCAAAAGAGTTGGTTGCTGCACATATTACATCAGTAATCAAGAAAAATGAGCCATAACATTACCTATGGGCTAATAGGTTTGTAGGAATTTCTGGACTCTTTTTCTGTTATTACACTTGACTCAGCATGTGGTAAATAAAAGTAGAAAACAAAGATGGTAAGATATAAAACATATTAAATAAGAAATCATATAATACAATAAGAAACAACTAAAAAACAGAAGCGCAAACTCATGAGAGAAGGGATTCTCAATTAAACAGATGAGACTGGTGGGATTCGAGACAGAAGCAGAAACATCAAAGAACCCAGATTGCTCAAGCAGACCTGAGAGCCCTGCGAGATAAAACAGCATTATTTAAAGCCTCTGTTCTTGGAAGCTGGGTCTAGAGCACTAGGTGACTGATACTCCTTTGAAACACTTCATGCATGTTAGCCTAATGCAGCAAACACAGTGTGAAAAAGACTTCCTTTCCGTTATCCAATCAAGTTGTTTATTTTAGTAAAGAGACATTTATTTTTCTGTTGCTGCTTAATAAACTTTATCCTGATTTTTACTATTAGCAATCCAATTTCCTAGCATCTCTAACTCAATTTTTACTAATATAAGTTCATATTCAGTCAATTTTAAAATTTTGTTTATATTCAATTATTGAATATCTCCACCTCTCTTGGATTTTGGTATTAGTATGAAATAGGATCTATAACATTTTGCTAGCCATCCCCTTTCCAGATTATCATTTACTATGAAATATGCAATAATCAAGTCAACCAAGTTCTCAGTTACTTTATGGATGTGCTATGGACCAGGGACAGGTAAATACCTTTAGCTGTGTTGGTGAATGAGGTTGAGATTTAAGGTCAAGTTTCTCAACCCGTATTTATATTTATTTATACACACACACACACACACACACACACACACACACACACACACACACACACACATATGTGTGTGTGTGTGTGTATATATATATATAACATGTATATATTTACATATATGTGATATATGTATATATGATAACAAAAATATTTGACTGTTTTGTTGTTCTATGGGGACCAAAAGGGGTTTATTGAGGATGTTCTCTTTTTTTTGTTCTTCATCTGGAATATTTTCTTTTCTTAAAAAAGAACAACCAAAATAATCTTAGTCACTATTTGTAGAATTGTGTGACTAAATAATGCAGCTCATTGCACCTTAATATTAAGTTCTTCAGAGTGTAGTGATTTTTTGCAACCAATTCCTACTGCATACCACAAGAGAAAGAACTTGAGACCAAGATTGAGGGACTCCTCTCTCCATGAGTTCCAGTGATTGTTCACCGAAGCTTGCACCCTAGAGAAAGATATAATTCCAAACTTTTTATGAGCTTTATGTGCCTGCCTTCATTGTTATCATTAGAACTCTACATGACAGTGAAAAATTTTAATAAAACTAGAATATAAACATTCACATAAATTATGTAGCTTAAAACAATACCAATATATGACCTAACAGAGACATTAGACAGGGGTTTCACCAGCCTAAAGGCAGAGTCACAGCAGGGCTGAATCCTTTGTTAGAGGTTTTAGGGAAAGTTTACTTTTTTGGGTTTTCTGCTTGTTTGTTTTGGTTTTCTATCTCTCTTCTAAAGCTTCTCAGGCCTGCACTTCTCTTTTTTCTTCAAAGCGAGGTAGGTAAAGCATCTTTGTTTTTTCTTCTGTGATTATTGTCTGCATCTGACCATAGGCTTTCCTCAAAATAACACACACACACACAGTCACACAAACACAAACAAACAAACAAACAAACCAAAAACAAAAAAGAAAACAAAAGCCTGGTTGCTTATCTTCAGGAAGTCATGTAATGAAATTGTATTCACACAGATAAATTGAGATAGTATTTTCTATGGCAGAATATTCACAGGATTTGTGGGTTAATGTATGTATATCCTAGGCTGTCACTCTACTTTCTACCAGTGGGAAATTGGTTTGAAGCTTGGGTGGAGAGAGGACAACAGGGAGGGAGGGGTGATGAATGTGATTATAATTTAACATATACATTGTTAGCATTTCTTCTAGGCTCCACTCAACAGTTAACTAACAACAACCAGGTAAGAGGCCGGCTTGCTGGACTGTTTGGGCTCTTTCTCTGACCTCTGCTCTCTCTCTTCCCCGTATCTGTCCTCTTCCCTCTTCCCCTATCTCTCTTCCTATGTATTCCTGACCAGCTTCTTCTCTTCTTTCTCTCTCCTTTCTCTTTCTGTGCTTCTCTGTTGCCTTTCTCTTTCTCCACTCCCTTCTCTGCACCACCCCCACTTCCCCATGCCCCAAATAAAGTTTATTTTATACTGGATAAGTCGAATAGCTGGTACCTGGGTGGAAGGGATCCTCAGAATGGATCCATTAAGGCAGTCTCTCCCACCGCATCATGCATCTATGAACGTGTCCAAGCGATATCCAATGATACGTACAGTCAATAAAAGTTGATTATATTAGGCACTTTTCTTTTTTTGTTGCTGTGATATAATACCAAGAGCAAACTCAACTTGTGGAATGAAGAGTTTTATTTGGGCTTTTGATGCAAAACGCAGAAGCCTGTTGTATAAAAGCAAAGCAGCAAGCTTTCAATGACTACTGAAACAGGAAGCTGAGAGATCACATCTTTAGCTACAAACCGGAAGCAGAAAAGAAACTTGAAGTGACACAAGGTTATGAACCTCAAACCCACCTTTCTCCAGCAAGGCCTCAGTACCAACTGGGAACCAAGTTTTCCAATACCTCAGCCTCTAGGCATCGTTAAAATTCAATCCTACGTGATAATAAAAAATTAAATGACACTGGACATGGAGCTTACTAGTATGATTCATTAGTCATTTCTAGGAAGGCACTTGTTTCTGACTTTCAAACATTGGGATTATAGGTGAATGTTGTAGTGTCTGGCTTTTACTTTAAGGGATTCAAACTGAGTTCTTTATACTTGAACAGAAAACAGAGTATTGAATGAGGATTCTCACTAAGTTTTGGTTTTATCAGAAAATTTTTACACACACACACATACACCCATACCACATACACCACACACCCAACGCACACATACCACATACACCACACACACACACACACACATACACACATACACACACACACACACACACACACACACACATGCACACGCACACACACACATACACACCACACTACAGACAGTAATATTAATACTGTTTTAATAGCGTTCAGATTCACAACATTGTTCATCTGGCAAATGTCTGCCACTTACCATTTTGATAAAAAAAGAATGGTAAATAAATTATACAAAGACTGATAGAAAGAATCGCATAGCATCTAGACACTGTTTAGTAAACAGTGTCTCAGGCTATGTTGGAGAAATCTATGGACATGTCTTTCCTCCATTTAGGAAGAATGGTAGAAGAAATTTTCAAAGAAATGTCATATTTCACTCTAAGAAGTGATTTCATTCTCAGAAGTTGTAGAACACAGGAGGAATATGCTACATTCACAAAAGTCATTACAGTAGATATACTTAAAAACTAAATGAGATGAGAGAGCATATTAACAAAGTTTCCCCTCCCAGGAACCTTGTTTAAGTCACTCCATCCCACTGTGCATTGACAATTCAAGACACAATTCTTGGCATATGGTAAGCACTAACAACACATTAAATCACACTGAATATTTGCAAACTCTTTGTTTTTCAAAGGTTTGTAAGAATGCTCACACACTTGTATTTATGTTTACTGATGCTGTGTTAATGGGTACTTTATTCAACTTATGAGTTTAAAACATAATCTTTTAATATGTTCACACTTCACCTATAATATGAAATATTATGCTATTTATGAAATAATAATTTGGGAGCCCAGATGTCAATAGGCAGTACTCTAGACTGGAGAATAAACCAGAAGGTGTGAAAAGAATCCCAAGGTAGTTGAAATTACCTAGGACATGGATTAATGAAGATAGAATCTGAAAATTAACTCAGAAGATATATTCATATCTTCTATATGAATTTCTAAGTAATGTCCTAGGAAAAGAAAATGACAACCGACTCCCAATCCACCCCAAGATTATGAATACCCAGAGCTATGGACCAGGGTGTGGACAAATACTAAAATACGGCTCTGCCAACCGAGTCAAAGAAGTCACAGAAAATAGATACATTTCCTAGAGGAAGACTGAAAGACACACTGAAGAGATTAGCAAATCTTGGATCTTAGTTAATTAAATTATCAGGAAAAAAATGTTGTTAGAAGAAGAAGCATTGGTCAAACAGTACACAGTGTCTTCTGCAATGGGACCAATGGTGGACATCATGTATCTTTAAGTACACATTATTGAAATCATGGATTCTGATATTCACAACTGACACCTAGCTCTTTTTGGCTTTCTTTTTCTGAGAAGTCCTAGAAGATCAAGGACAACTCCATGTTTAAGGCTGCAACCTAAAGACATGCTGTTATTTTAAAGTAACATCATTAGAAACCCCAAAAAGAGGTTTCCCATGCATTTCCTTGAATCTTTGTTGCCAAAAGAAACAAAATTGAATGAAATCTGCATTATCAAGCCAATGGAGACAGTCTCCTGTCACTTGATGGGTTACAACGTTGTGAGTGTTAGAACCAAAGTACAAGGGATAGAGTTTCAATTCTTATTGAAAATTATCGCATTTCCTAGTTCTAACATGTGAGTCTGTGTGTAGCACTACAGTAGGAATAGGAGAGAAAATAATTACTTCGGGCATAAGATGAGCATGATGATTCCAGGTTCCATACTTAATAAACTGGTTACATGGCCAGTGTTCTGAATGACCTCAGATGTTCAGTGTTTTATCTTTCAAGTAGTAATAAAGTGTTGAAATTGTAAGGATAAAACCAACATGTATTATAAAGAATAAAAGATATCACACATTGAGAATAGTGTACACTTTTACTCCCTGAGGTCTGAATGAGGCATTGTATATGATTTTAGTAAGTACAATATGTAAATACACTTTTGTTTTGCTATATGTGTATAAGAAGTGAGAGCCACTCATATGTCCCTTTGGAATAATATTTGACATTCTACCTGAAAAGGAGGTGTTAGATGAGTCATAGTTTTTGAGCCACAGTAAAAATAAACATGATCATGTCTATTTCTGTAACAGTGCCTTTGTGTATATTTTGCCCCCCACCTCTATTTGCACAAGGAGAGATAACTTCACAGTTGGATGCCTGTTCTGTGGTTTATGTTAATAAATTGTCCTTCCATGACTCTTTTATACTATGGACTTGGGAGAGTCCATAGTTTATTATTTCTGTTTTATGGATTATATCATTGAAACCCTAAACCTTAAATTGCTTCATTTTGACCCCAACAATCTAGTTCATGGAATCTATCCTAAGAAAATAATCAGAGAAGGGACTAAAGTTGTATGTTCAGGGATTTTCTTTCTATACTTATTTATTATGGCAAAATATAGATAAAAAACTTCTAATTTCCAGCTTGGAAGTTTTATTAAACCATTATGTTTTAGTCACATGATGAAATTTGTTCAATACAGATCTGATGTTATACAAGACTTATTTACTTAAAAAGACATAATTTATGTATTTGGAAATATTTTTAAAACTGTGAAATACATACTAAACCAGATAGATTAAAATATATTCATTTTGGGAGCTAGATTATAAAATCTTTTAATTTTTTTCCTTATTTGAATAGTGAGTAATTTAATCATTAGCATGGTGCAAATGCACATTTTAATAAATTAAAACACATAGTAGAACTCTTTAAGATATGTTTTATTACTAAATATAAACATACACCCATACATACAGAGAAGCAGAGAGAGACAGAAGAGAAAGAGAGAGGAGAGAGAGAGAGAGAAAGAGAGAGAGAGAGAGAGAGGGAGAGAGAGAGAAAAGGAGAGAGAGGGAGAGAGGGAAAGAAAGAATGGTTAATTAGCTGGGATTAGTGATATTTGTGTCTACATACATACATATGTGTATGTGTGTGTAATCTCAGTAGTTCACTTCTGTAGATGTTTATTAGACTGCACACTAACAGAGAGAGTCTTTGTTTTACCTCCTTTTCACTCTGAAGCAGTTTTTCTTAGTCTTTACACAATTGCCACCTGGGGCTGGGTGATTTTTTTTCTATGAAGAAGATACACTATTCAGTGGAGAGTGTTTAGTTGCACATTGCTAAAGACTCTGCTCCTCTGTTTGTGAAAGCTAAACATGTTTGCAGTCATTGCTTCTGTCCCCTGGGGCAAAAGTGCCCCTAATTGAGAACTGCAGGGCTAAACAGTAGGTCTGTGACTGTAGCTTACACGCTTCCTGACTGGAAAATCCCCGTGGTCTCCTTTTCTACATTATCTCATTAGTTCTTGTAAAGTTAACATTTATTTTTGTCTTCTGTTGTTTCGGTTGTAATAGTTATATCTACATACTCAAACTTATTTGAAGATGTCTAACTCAAACAAATAACTGTTTCTTATTTAATTAAGTGGAAAGTTGGTAATTAACTGCTTATCTGATTTTAATAATTTTTCTCCTCACATTATTTTGTGTGTAGAAAAAAGTAGGCAAATCTAACACAGAATACCCCAGCATACCAATGACTTACTTAATTTCCATGGTGGAATGAACATATTATCAGGAAAGCATTTGTTTGTGTTTTTTCTGTATGCATAAGTTTGGAGAAATCATGTTTCTCTTGCATATTTTGCACGTCTAACAGATTAGAGTTAATGTCAACATTTTCCAAAGAATCTAAGGATCAAATTAGAAAGAGCAAAACATAATTACAGTATTTACTTCACTATTGAGTTGACTATTTTGTGGACTTTTTACTATGTTTTAATTCTACAGAATTTATATTGAAGCTTCATGACATTAGGCTGCTTATACTCTGATGAAGTGAACAGGTTTATGAACAGTAACCACATACTGGGTTAAGGTTGATCACCCATCTTAATCTTCTTGGGACTATGGGATTCATGGGTTATAACACATTCGCCTGAATTGTGGACAAACTAATACCAGCAGATGAGTGGTCATTGTAATGCTGTAAATTTTCTGTAGAATCTGAAAGACCATATGCTACACTGTGCATTAGGTTTTAAAGACGTATTAATGATACCTTGTCTGACAAATTAAGTATCGGATTATGAGCGCAACTGATTGTGAACCATCCATATACTATGCACATAATGTTTGAAACTCAGGATAGTAGCAGCATGGCCAGTAAACAGCAATATTACCCATGTTAACTGCATTGGCAAACAGTAGTCTTGGGACTCATTGTAAGTATTATCTTTGGACAATGTGCAACGTTAATGCATTCTAATATTAATATGTAGAAAGAAGTGGTATCAGACAAGTGAGAAGATTCAGGAAACTGCTAGGAGTCTATTTCCAGAACATTAAGAGAAAAAAAGAATGAATTTTCTAAACAAATTGATATATACAGCAAATAAAAATAGTGGGAGTAATGTAGTCAGAAAATATTTGAAGGGGTTGTCCAAATTCTTGGCTATGGTTACTACAGTTGAATTATAGAGCAATTCAAAATAAAACTTATGGGTTAGCAAGAGGTTAGGTGGAGAAAGGCACTTGTGATCAACCTTGCCACTTTGAGTTCATTCTCCACAACCCATACATATGTTTGGAAGAGAGAACTGGCTTCCACACTGCCCTTTGACCTTCACATATTTGTGTTTACATATATACATTCATGTACTACACATACACAATATGAAAAGTAAAAACTTAAGAAAATTCACAAAGCAATGTAATTGGACATTGGTTATGGGTTGGACAAAATGACCAAATTATCTCTAGTCACACTGAATTTGAAGTATGTGTGTGACTTCTCCCCATTTAATGTGTGTGTGACCTCTGTCTAGTCAATGACTTATACGTGGCAGTCAACCAACCAAAGAATACATGTGGTGGGACTAATGGCTCCAGCAGCATATATATCGCAGAGGATGACCAAGTCAGTCATCAATGGAAGGAGAGGCCCTTGGCTTTGTGAAGGTTCTATGCCCCAGTGTAGAGGAATGCCAGGGCCAGTAAGCGGGAGAGGGTGGGTGGTGAGTAGTGGGAGGGGGAGTGGACAGGGTTTGTTTTTGTTTTTGTTTTATTTTATTTTATTCTTCTTGTTCGGAGGGGAATCTGGGAAAGGAGATATTGTACAACATGTAAATAAAGAAAACATCTAATGATAAAAAATGAAATATTTATGTTAGGTCAAAAAAAGAAAAAAGTATACAAAGAACTGAAATTGAAGGTAAGGTTACACATAAGTTCTATGTGCATTGAAACAGTCATTGAATCTTTAGGGCATATGTGAAGCCACCAAAGGATATCATGAAAGTTTGAAAGAAAGTATTTCAAGATTAGAGTTCTGAGTTGCTAAAAGGGATTCCTACATGCACTGTGTTCTTCTCCTAGTGTCAGGGAACACTGATATGTATCTTTAAGCCCTGCAAGATTTTGCTGTGTCTAGCTTAAGGATATTTCGTTTGACACTGATTATGTTCTCTACCTGCTTATTAATTAAAGAGGAATTTTACAGAGCCTATATTCACCAATTATCAATAAGAATCAACAATCTAGAAGTAAAAGTCTTTGTATTTTAAAATAGTACAACCAGAGAAAAGTAGTCAGTAGCCAATTACCTCTCAGTTTCCTAAAGCACCTTTCAGTTCTTGCCTTGTTATTTAGGGTATGGGAGAAAACAGACAACAATTGAACTCACCTATCTCTTACTTGGCCAAAGTGTAGCTTCCTAAGTAGAAGTGAACTAAGCATAACTCCTTTGTGGGCCGAGAATGAAGGCAGTGGACTCAGGCATCAATTCTCATCGCATGCGAAGTGTAGTCTAACAGATTTTCAAACAAGTGCTCTGGAAACAATTAGCAGTAAGCTAGCTGCCCTGATCAAAGGCTGCTGATGTTCTAAATTGCTTTTTGGTCACCCACATGTAGTCTTCCAGAATGTGCCTTTTACACTTGGGGCCTAGGGCAGAAAAAAAGAAAGTTTTTACCATCCTACTCAGGGTAAGTTTAAGGCTGTGGATCATTAAGAAGACAACACACTAGGACTAAAAATAAGAATAAGAATAATTGTTTGGTTTATGGTCACTTAGGCCTCCAACTCAGAGAAAAATCTCAGCTGCAGAGTGTTAAGAAGACATGGGAAGCCCTTTAAAGACCACTTGCCAATGCAGGATATTATTATCTCTCCAGTTTTGCTTTAATCCCAATCTCTGAAGAATTACTGTTATCTTTACATACAGTTATCTTTCATTTCCATACAAATTTAAGCAACGCAACAACAAGAAAAACAACAAGTAGAAACATGTCTGTGTACTAATTCCTTCTCTCTTCTGAATGTGATTTGAGGTAACCATTTGTCCAACATTAGACACTCTGTTTTTGATACTGTAGACCTAGAAGTAAAAGGAGTCACAGAACTTTGAGTCCATCCAGGAAGCATGCAAATTCTGTCCATGACTTTAAATAAAGCCCTCACTTGTGGTTCATAACTATATTTTTGGTAGTGAAACACTTACTATGAAGAAACAATAGAATTTTAAAAGAATTTGAAAAGACAAGTCCTTCTGGCCCCCTTCCATGCCAGTAAACACCCTCATGAAGTAATAATGATGAGAAAAAATGTAACTATCTAGTCTAAACCTGCATAGAAGAGGTGAGCTTGTCCAAAACAATTTGAAGTAATTTGCTCATGATTTCAGAGTTAATTGGTGACATATCCATGTCTGAATTAGGTGTTTGCATTTTCCCTTGCTTTCTTTCCAAAGCACGTTTTTCTGCTTTCACAATAGAGATAAAAGTTAAGGAAATTAAAGTATTGTTATTAGAGTTACAATAGTTCAGTTGTATAAGCAAATCACAAACACCTAGGCCATATGAATTCACTATGTTAAATTCTATCTTCAGAAATTCTTAACCTGCTGAGAATAGCTACCAGGCACTTCTTTGAGATACAAACTATGGAATTACCAAGCCTAATTCTTTATTTCACTAATCTTGTCACACAAGCTGTGGCTTGTGGTGGGTGTACTTCCCTGCATTTTATTTTTGGACGTGACTTGGGACACTTGAGAGTTTTCCAGATTTGTGATGTATCAGACATGTTGGCAGAGGTATGGGAACAACTTTTGTTTTCCCATGAGAATATGGTGACAGCAACCACTACCTCAACTCATAATCAGTTAGCAGAGCCCAGTTAAGCCTTCATCAGTTGAATGTTGTTGACTACAGATGTTTGAGTGAGAAGCCCTTGTGTTTTGTGAATGCCTGTAAAAAGCTGGTGAAATGTCAATGTTGAGGAAACTGGGAAGGAGGTGAGTACACTGTTTTCAATGGGAATCACTCATCTCTGACTTGCTTCACGATATAAAGGAAAATAGTAAACTAAGACTTGAGATCAAAGATCTATAGTTGAGCATAAAATGTTATCAGCTTATCTATGCTTCTTCATACACTTGAAAGATTATGATTGTTCTCACAATTGCTTTTATAATGTAGTTTGCTAAAGACTATGTGTATGTTTTCCTACAAAATTTATATATTGAAGCCTTAGCATAGAAAATTTCAGTATTTATAAATGAGGTCTTGAAGAACATGATAACTGTCTTTTAACAAAATAAGATCTAGCTTGTCTTCCCCCCTCTCTCTCATCTCTTTTTAAATAAGAGAGTATTCACATGCATGCTATAAGTAAATATGTGTATATCTATGTATCTGCTGGAACTTTGACTTCTAAGTTTCTCCCTTCCAGTAATATAGACTTAAAGATATGTAATTTTCACTGAAGCCAGTGACACTTTGCTTCAGCATCCTAAATAAACGAATATCTAAGTTGATACTGACTATGGTTTGGGAAAGTTTTAGCCACTACCTCTTTATAGCTTAGGAAATTGATTTATCTAAACCATAAAAAGAGACCTTTATTCTATTGGGTTAAACTTCCTAAAATGTGTCTGTACCCAATTACAGACTGGCATCTTGTCTGCTCAATCTTTTGGAGCTTTCCAGGTTGAATAGTACAGCATTGGTGCGATCTAATCGTAAGGCTTTCACACTCACATACAAGATAAATAAAAGGCTTAGTTACCTGAAGGGAACCAAAGTGTGATACAGCGTCTTGCTTTCGAGTGTAACCAAAGTCTGTTCCAAAACGCAGCAGGGGAGCTTCTGACTCCTGACTTGTTTTCTCAACAAATATTTGATGAAACATTCAGATGTGGCGTGAGGAAAAATTCATACTTAGTTGTGGATGGGAGACTAAGGATTCAAAGTCAAACACACCATTATCTCCAGGTGGAAGGAAAAGTGGAAATCCAAGTATAAATGTAATTTGGAGCCCCACATCCATGGGGTAGCCTGGAGTTCCATGAATCTTGAAAATGGATCCCAGGTTGGAAGGGGTTCAGTACATATGAATCTCAAGGATTAGAGGAAAAATATATTGTGAGTTTCTTGGGAGAGAGGACATATTTTAATGGAAGTATAAATGTTCAAGAAGAATGATGGCATCAAAATTATTAGTATTTACATTTAAAATAGGGAAGAACACATTTTGCTAATAATTCTTAAATGTTGATTATCCTCTTCCTTTTTTTCTCGACAAGTATGACCTCAGTTAATTCTCACAATAAACAATCTTTTTAATTGTCCCTTTTGGAAGGAAACAAATACACTTACCAAGGTAAAATAACTTATCTAACATCATTCTATCAGAGAAAGAAGAAAAATAGAAAGAAAGTAGCCATTCATTCAAATTGTTCTTATCATTTGGTGGCATACAAACACTATCTGCTTGCTAGCCTTCTGCCACCATTACAATGGCCTGAGAAGAAAACCAACAGCTGTTTTGCTTTCTTCAATCAGCATGTAAGAGAAATCTGCCATTCAAATAGAAGGGTTTCTGATGCTGCAAGGAAAACAGATGAGAGAGAACAGAGTGGATGGCTGGAATGAGGAGTAAAAGAGCAAAGAACATTTACTGACTGTTCTCCTGACAACAACAGGCATAAAACAAGAGGCAATCCCTAATACTCAGTCTAATTCATAGTCTACTTTGTCCAATTATTTGATGATAATTTTTGAGTATGTATGATTTTGATCCTCTTAGAAATGCTGGGATAAAGCTGTAAAAAATTTCAGGTACTGAATACATAACTTCAGCCATTTGTGACCATGAGAAGACCATTAATATGTGTCTTTGAAAACAGTCTTAGAAGCATGATCAACAGACAGTATCTTAGAGCTGACAAACCACAAGAAACATCTACAGAGATGTTATTCCAAATGAAGTCCAGAGCCTATGAAAAATGTTGGAGAGAAACCATAATATATGCTGTGTGATGAGGCTACGGTCTTCTGTAATGGGCCATTCAAGATAAAAGTGGTGTCTGAGAATAATAGAAAGGGAGTCACCTGATCCCAGCATGCTGGCTAGTTATCACAAAGGGTATGTGAAGAGCAATGATGATTCTGTCCTTACACTATTGTCATCTCTGTCTTCTGCAAATCATGGTCCCACAGAAGACACAAAAGCTGAACCTGACCTTCACCTGATTAGTAGGCATATACACTCTTAAGCCTGAGGGCAAGCGACTTTCCCTTTCCAGGATTTTCTCTCTACCACTGAAATGCTTTTTGGTAACTCCTGGGAGAGCCCACAACAATGTCTGAGTTTCAGTGTTTTATTTGATGTTCCATACATGAGATTGAATTTGGAGATTGCATAGCATATTGTTGGTAAGATCATTAATGGTTTTTCTAGTTGTTATTAATTGTTTTTCATCTATTTATAAATTGCCTCTGAAAACTGGCCCTGGGGTATAAGTGGAAAAAATGAGCTTTGATTATAATAAGTAAAGTATTATTAACAAAAGCAATTACAGCTAATAGCTTCAACTGAGGGAAACAAAATGATTGCTGTTAGTGCCTTCCCACTGGGTAAACAAGATTCAATCAGTCGCAGGAGAGAAAATCTTTAGTCTTTGGCCCACCAAATGTTAGAAAAAGATGTTGCCTTTGAGCTGTCTCTCTCACTTTCATTTTGTTTTGTTTAGAAATGGCAGTGAAGGCTTGATCTATATAATGTCGTTACTGATGAGTTACTGAGATGAGCAATTTTAATCAGAGAATTCGATATTTTAATTCAGGTATTATTTGCAACATGCTATAAAGGAGGTGATTGAATTTCATAGAATTCTTCTAACCTAAACTCTGCAGTTTAAAACACAGACCAGTGGGCAGTCAAGGGACACTATGCTTCTTCTACTTTGGACTCTAAATGTATGAACTATACTGGCTATGCTATGTGACTTTACAATAATTTAGAAAATAACCAGAACCAAACACTAGTGAATTAGTTTTTATTTCTTATACTTTTCTACAAAAACTACAAGTCTAGGTGTTATAATGTCTCTTTAAGACATAACTGAACGTAGCTGAGAGTAACAATAAGGTTTAGATTTGCTAAGAAAACCTGGTTCAGAGGGGCTAAGCAACTTGCACCTGCTCTCAGGGTATCAAATATTAGACGTTTGAGGTCAGAACTTTCCAGAATTCATTCTTTTACTCTGAGGACCTCAAGGTTCTTTCCTTACCACTGCCCTAGGGATATACATGTCAGTCATGTCTGTGACAAGAAACACAGACAATCTGTGGTGAGCTCTTTTACAGAAATATTCTGGTAGAAGAAGATGTGCTTCTCTCCAGGCCTGACTGATCTTTGACAACATGTTGAACTGAATTTTATAAAATAGCCTATTAAGTTCAACTTTTGTGGATTGACATACTTAGCACAAAGTCTCATTTGGTAGTCCTGTCAATGAGTGTGTAGATCTGTCTCTCATGTAAGTTCCTTTCTCATGTGTCCGTCTTTCTTACCTTGACCTAGCTTCTTTGAAAATATCCTTATCCAGTGATTACTGTGGGAAAGTTCCATGTACCAGAAAAAGAAAATCCTTCCTCCCTCCCCAGCTTCTTACATATGGAGACAGCACAGAGAAGTTAAATAATATGTTAAAATATGGATGCCTTCACATTTTAATTTGACTATCCAACTTTTAGCCAAGACTATAGCTGGTTGAACTGGTCCAGTTTATTGTATTTAAAATACTATGCTACAAAAATCTGTTGTTCATACAATTTTAGGTAGATACATTTGGAGAGAGAACAGTAGCAGACCTTGCTCTCCCTATGACATAGGAAATGAGTGCAAAACACTCACTCCCCAACACTGTTTTTATAGAGAAATAAAGGGAAATGGAAGGAAGATGAAAGAGAAAATATGAGGAAACAGGAGAATGCATGTCTCAGACACTTCTGGTATAGAAATTGCACATAGCCAAATCCAGTGTTAAATGTTTTTATGTATCCTAACAAGAAAGGTAATGGACAGAGGGCAGAGGGCAGAGCGGTGCCAGTGGACACAAAAACATGACCAGTTTAAAACTCTTGGATCTGTGAGAAGGTTCCACATATATTTCCTGGTAAGGATCCACTTCCCTTTGAGGTGTGTCTACTTTCTTATTTGGGGATTTGTTTAAGAAAGCCAGCCAATGGATGCCAATCACTACAGGTTACATAAATGAACTCATTTTCTGGATATACTTATGTTTCACATTGTTTTTCCTTTCCCCACTCCAAAAATCCTGAGGATTTCTCATCCAATTCTTCGCCTTGGCCTTGTTTATTCTTGTACTTCCTCTTTGGTGTGTGTCCAAACCTCAGGCTAACTTAGAAGAGGCCACACTGTTTAGATATTATTCATTTCCCAAAGTGACTCAGGGATGAAAGCATCTTTTCTCTGTAGGAAGTGGTAGGAGAATAACATTTGATCCAGGGCTCGAACTATTGAAGCTTACTGGAGCATTGCAGAAAAGTAAGTGTGGGTAAGCCTTCCTCACTCTGAGCAAAGTGGAAGTGATCTCCTGCCTGCATGAAAATCTTCTCGCTCTCCACCTACCTCTGTTACTCGATCTTGTTCTATTTTTCCCTTGCATTATTGAGATTGAGAATTGAATTTGTTGAGCATGACTCCTCAAACACAATGCACCTCTCTGCTGCAATGCATTAATGCTTCCAGAGCAGCCAATACAAAATGTCATTCCATAGTATATGGAGTGTCAGGGAAACAGGGAGAATGACCTCACCGCTCACACACAGAAGGGCCCTGGATTAGATGGCAGTTTAACACCCACATGTGGCCGAGATTAGAGTCCTTATGCCCTCCTGAATGCACACATATGTGCTTGGCAACAGAATTATGGAAGGCATAGTCATTATAGCATCATTTTCTTCCACATGTTATACACTATACATATTTAAAATTATTCAGTTTTTCTGACTCATAGTAAATTTATTCATTTTCTCAAAGATTTTCCTACCAATAGTTGATTCTAACTCAAACAAATAAAGCATAATGATTTCAGATCTGGCCAACATTTAGTTATCATATTCAAAAGAGCATGTTTAAAACAGGTAAAAAAAAAAAAGGCATCACTAGATACTACACTTATGTGATCATCTAAATGAGCCACATTTATTTTTCTAGTAAGGTAAAGGACTGAATCCATAACTCTTAAGGACTTGAGCAGTGGGAACGAACAATCTTCCTATCTGTCTCACATGGCAAGCATTTAACAGATCAGCTGGCTAAATGTCCTGACCCATCCTGCACATATCCTTCCAAGATGCCAGGTAAGTATAGTCGTTGCAAAGCTCCTACTTAAAGTTAAGATCCCAATATTTTTCTGATTATTGACTAGTACTTTCTGCCTATAACTGAGATAAATATTCAGCTACACAATCAAATTCAGTTACACAGCCTGCTTCCTGGTTTGTGAACACTGAACATGATGAATGATGTCTTTGTGTGAACTTGCTCTTGCACCATTTCCTCAGTTACCATCTCTCAGCTGGCACTAATTTGGAGCCTACTTCCTCAAAATATGGAATATTTTGCTTTTGTCCTCAACACTTTCTTCCAGATATTAGACATGCAGAATACATTGTCTTATTTTTTTTTTGAGAAAAGCAGTTTACAATGCCTATGTAAAGAATATGACTCATATTTTCCACCATCTAACATTTCAACAAATATGTGTACTTAGTATATGCAATTAAAAAATACTTACTTTATTGGCATTGATAAGCAAGGAGATTGGTAGAATGTACAGAGTGGAACACCCTTCTCTCATCTATCTCTACTCAGCTTAGTGTTCAGGATCCACATCTCCCTGGGTTTACATTAACCCATTTTATTTTCCAAACTCTGTAAAATTTTCAAATAATAAAACTCACTCCCAGAACCCTACTGTGAGCATTTAGCAATTTAAACTGCAGAAAGTACTGAGCAGTCAATGATAAAAAGATGCCTGTTGTAGTGTCCTGAGTGACATTCTTTGGCATCAACAACAATGTTTCATCCTTTAAATCTGCACTGTCTAAATTAGTGTTATCACCTTGGAACACAAAGAAGTAAGACACATGCTTTGGAAATTTGTCACCAGTCTTTCCTTAATCCAGACTTCAATATGTCTGCCTCTCTCCAGACAGGATATATCTTATGAGATATCATAATGGGTAGAGCACAAGAGAAAGATCTTCTTAACTCAAAATGGTCTCATCCCTTGATGAAGTGATAATTCTGACACTTGAATACCTTTTTATATCTGCTGGCTAGGAATGTGCAGGTCAAAGTATTTCACATGTGCTATCTTATTCTACTCTCAAACACCCCAAGGATTCACAGCTAACATGATGTCAATTTGAAAAGTAGACAGAGATAAACAAGGAGGTAGATGAGGTCACACAGAGATTGTCACCAATGAAAAGTGGAATTAACACTTTAACCAAGCAGATCTGATTCTACTTAACCACATCACTTTTTGAGACTTATACAACCTCCAAAGTAGTAAATGTTCATTCTATTGATGTAGAACATGTCTTTCCACTTCTGAGCTGTTTGTTCCAAGTAATGTGTAGTACAATGCACACAGTAGGCTCTTTGTAAAAACTTACAAAGTCAAGGAGGATATTAAGCATTTAGTTCTCTGAATTAATTTCATCAAATTTGCAGTTTACTTTGAAATAAAAACAAGAATAACAGGACATGTTTGGAAATGAGTTTAACAATGGACCAGTTGAGAGCATAGAATCTTAAATTTACACCACAATTAATCTCTGAACTTTATACTTTCATTCTCTTCATAGTTGGGCTTAAAGAAATTTGTAGAATGAAAAATATAGCTCACATTTATACTCTGTCCATTGTTTATTGCCACTGACTTATACATCCCCCAAAGGAAGAAGGGTGGAACACAACTCGAGGCTCTGGCAGAAGCCTTAAAACCACAAGCCTGATTGCATCATCCTCTGTGTGATTGGATAAAGGTCATCATTGAAGGCTTGACAAACCATGAAGCTATCAAAATGCCACAAGCCAATTTAGTAACTAGGGTGGAGTGATTGAGAATTTGCCCCAGGGCTACTTTCTCTCTCATTGTTTACCTTTACTTTCTGTACTATCTCTCCAGTACTCAAGGGCAACATAGCCTTATGTTAAACCACAGTCTAAAAAGCCTGGGAAGTTAGATGAAGAGATCCTAGCTTACTAGCAAGTCTGTTTTCTTCTCCCTTTATTATTTCATGTTGTATATTTCTCTCTCTCTCTCTCTCTCTCTCTTTTTTTTTGATTTTCTTTTCTGTGCCAAAAGCAGACTTACAAATGCCCAAGAGAGAATTTACTTTCTTCTTTCATGCCATGCAAGAAACAAATGTGTAATTTATGTTCTCCACAGCATAAAAAAAACAGTAGGTCTTGTCAATATATTTTTTAAGTTAGCATATAAATTGGTGAGTTTCATAATGGGATTTTCATGCATATATGAAGTATACTATTTTATGACCCAATAATCAAATATTATCTTCATTTTTGAGACCTAGGCATATCATGTTGCTCACTCATATCCAAAAATACTATTTATATCTCATTAGGAAAACAAAACAATCAATAAGAAAAAGAAGTATAGCTTTGAAATTGTACACAGCACATTTATATTTATATCAATTTCTAATCTATGGTCATATTTTTGCATATTTTTCAATGTCAGTTAATTATAATACATGATCATTTTCTAGTTTTAAGGCAAGTTTGTTTGTCTATTTGTTTTAGGCAAAGGGCCTAAACTATGTTCTGCTTGTGTTTGATGAACTTTAGTTATTATTTTTGTCATTTTCATTGCTGCTTCATTACTACATACAACAAACCAATTAGTGAAAATGCTCACTAAGGAAACTGTCATTCTGATCATGAATCATTCCTTGATCACCAGCTAATAGGGGCTTATATCTGTCTTTGTTTCTTGGCTGTTGTTGTAATAAAGACCATGACAAAAATCGTTTTAGGGAGGAAAAGGTTTATTTCAGCTTACAGTGCCACATCACAGTTCACTGCTGAGGGAAGTCAGGACAGCAACCCAAGCAGAACATGAACCTGGAGGCATGAGCTGATGGACAGGCCATAGTGGAATGTGGCCTATTGCTTGTTCCTCATAGCCCACTCAGTTTGCTTTCTTTTAACATCCAGGACCTCCAGCCCAGTGGGGTGGCACTGCCAAATCAATCAATCAAGGAAATCCATCACAGGCTGGCACACATTACAGCCCAATTGGTGGGGGCATTTTGTCAATTGAGGTTCCATCTTCCAAAATGACTCTAGCTTGTGTCAACTTGGCATAAAACTAACCAATTTAGCATCTTTAGATAGTTTTCCTTCTGATCAAACATACATTTGATTTTCATCTGTATTTCTTTACCCTATTCCTCTGCATGAACTCAGGTATTTATTACATAGTTATATGCCCTTGAAAAGTCTGTCCATGAAAGTATGATTTCTACAGCCATAGAATCCTCAAAGTTATAACAGCCACATTAAGCCATATTAAAGACACACAAGACTGAGGATACACATTGGGAAAATTATGGTTTATAAACAAATCTACCCTCTGATACATATATTGTATTTCTTACTGTGTTGCTAATGACCATGAAGAAGCAACTTAAATAGGGCAACAATTATTTTGCATCACAATTTGAAAACATAATCAATCATAATGTGGAAGGAGCTGTGGTAAAAGCAGGTCCAGCTATTCTAATTAAAAAAAAAAAAGCAGACAGAGTCATAGTACTTGTGTTGGTTTGAATAAGATGGCCCTTATAGCTCATGTATCTAAATGCCTAGTCAACAGGGAGAGTTACTATTTGAGAAGGATTAGGAGGTATGGCCTTGTTGGAGGAAGTGTGGAGGTAAACTTTGTGGTTTCAGAAGTCCACATTAGGCCCTGGATTTCTCTCTGCCTTTCTGTCTATAGATTGGGACGTAGCTCTCAGCTCCTATTCCAGTGCCTTCCTGCATGCCACTATGCTCCCCACTAAGACGATAGTGGACTAAGCCTCTGAAACTATAAGCAAGTCCCTAATTAAATGCTTCTTTTTATAAGAGGTACCTTGGCATGGTGACTTCTCACATCAGTCCAGAATCATAATCAGAGTAGATCTTCTTAGTTAAATTTCATTAGAAACATCCTTGCAGACCTTCCCATAGAATGATCTTCTACCGGATTCTGTATCTAGTCAAGTTGAGCATTAACACACTCAAACACACACATACACACACACATACAAACACACACATACACACACACTATTGGAAATGCATCACGTACAGTTCTATGTCACATATAGAGTACACTCATTTTACCTACTGTCTGAAGAAATAATTTAATTGGATCAATAATACCTCATCATATTAATCATACATATTATGACACTGCTTTCTATTTGCGTATTTAAGCTGATTAAAATATTTCTTTACTATTGATAATGCTGTGATTGATAATACTGCATGTTATTCTTTTCTGCTCAATAAAGCAAAAGGTGTAGATTATTTTAAAGTTCTCATCCATAAGGCTAATGTAGTAATTATTAATATGTGCACATAACAACTATTTGTTCTCTGTATTTTTGATCCATTTCTACCATGCTTATATCTTCTGGGTGTTTTTTAAAAACAAAATTTTGTACTCTTTTTTTTTTTATAAACCAACAAGT
This sequence comes from Mastomys coucha, assembly GCF_008632895.1. Classification (NCBI taxonomy): domain Eukaryota; kingdom Metazoa; phylum Chordata; class Mammalia; order Rodentia; family Muridae; genus Mastomys; species Mastomys coucha. Next base: position 41,353,975 of record NW_022196905.1, on the reverse strand, counting down.
TGTGCTTATGAAGACTCACACAATGAGCCCAGATGAGGCAATTTCAAATAAAATGATTATTTTGATTTCTGATTCCATTTGAAGTCAGTTACTTAACACCAAGTCCAAAACAATAAATTAAGTTCAATTAACTAAGATGTTTATGCAAAGTGTGTTGAAATATATGACTTCTTTAATACCACTAACATATTAAAAGTATCATTTAACTTTAAGTACATTCCTTATTTAAGGTACTGAATTTGAGACATTGTTCCCTTTCATGTCATGTGTTCTGTGGTAGTTTTATCCTTTTTCAGGCTAGATTCTGAGAAATGCTGGCACAGACACATACATTTAGGGGAACCCTCAAATAAGTCCTAACCACCCACTGTAGTCCCTTAACAAAACAGTACAGATGCCATTTGTCTGGGAAGCCATTAAATCCACTTCTCTTGCTCCAGATGTTTCCTGTATGCTAATGAAACAACCTCTTAAAGAAGAGTACGTTTCCAGAAACCATCCGCTGTTTAAAATTTAGGTGCTGAGCATAAATATTCAGTGGAAGTAAAGAATTCAAATTCAGTGGCTCTTCCCAGTTGCCCCTGCAGATTTGTCTGTTTGCCAGATGTCAGATTAGAGATCTCCAAAGTAGCTTTGTGAGGACTACTTGTTTACAGTCTGGTATGCACACTCACTTAGAGTTATTAGAAGATGGGTCTTCTTTCCTTTACTTTCCATTATAATCTCCACCAGCATGCTGTAGAGTGATGTGAAAGAATAAAGTCAAAACAGAGGAATGGCAAATAATTAGCTGTATCTTTGCCTGAGATTAAATGCCACAAGCACCTCCCCATTCCTGCCTGACAAGATATGGCTCTGATTTTAGACAATGTCTTTCCCTTCTACAATATAAAAGCCACAAAGGCCACACTCCCTTCCTCTCTAGGTTCTAGTGCGTAATTTTCAAACCTCATATTGAAATGGGAAATAGCAAAACAGATATTTGGACATGTCAGAATTTCAAGATTGGGTTTCAGCTGGTACAGAGTGAGAGCCCCTCTTCATTTTGTCTTTTTTTTTCCTCACTACAATAGGAGAGGTGATTTGTTTATGTTTCTACAGTCATGACATATGTCCACTAACCATGTATTTCATCATGGAATTAATGCATATACTCAGTTCTACAAGTTTCTAAATATTATGCTTGGGTTGGAGAGATAGTTTCACATTAAGAGTACTCTTGCAGAGGACAAAGGTTTGGTTCCTAGCACGCACATAGTAGCTCCCAAACATCTGTAACTCCAGTTCCTAGTGACCTGAAATAACACATCTGAGCTCCTCCATCAACACCTGCCATATAAACATGGGATACACACACACACACACACACACACACACACACACACACACACATAAAATAAATAAATCTAAAACAATTTCAAATACAATGCTGGAAATCAATATGCTTTCAATATAATATTTTGAAGAGTAGTATTTTACAATACCTGGCAGACTCCAAAGTGTGGGGAAAAACAATGAACTTCTATACAAAATGCTGATAAAGGTGCCATTTTCCTTTTAATTTTCATTTATGTCAACTTGTAATCTCTTTTAATTTTGAAATTCTATCTTTATTTGCTTACTCAGTTGTTCTAAATTTCTTTCTTAATTCACCTTGGTCTCTGCATTGAATTTATGTAAACTAAGCTGGCAAAGGGATTTTTTTTTTTTAATCCACAGCAGCACCTGGAAGCATCAGTTCTCAGAACTGCAGACTGCATGCAGCCCCTTAACCAAAGGGTCTCACATCATTTCTCTCAAGTTGATCAATATTCATCTGATTTCCAGCAAAATGATTTGGTTTGATTATGACAATGAACTAGATGTGTTCAAAGAGATTTCTCAATGTACTTAGAGAATTAAAATTTCCCTAGGTGCCGCCATTTGTGTCCCTGAAATACAACACTATATAGAATGCACAAATTGACCATCTTACAAATACTTATGATTTCTCATATTAAAAGCTGGGCAGTTTCACCTCATGATGAAATAGTACTCATCTTGTACAGACATCTTTTAAGGATGTTGACCAATGTGGATATTCTGACTGAGCGTTTCTAATTTACCAATGGCTGTATTTGTAAATAGAGTTTACAAATATGGTTTGCTTTTGTTCCTGGCTTTATAAACAAGTTCTCAGGGGGTACTGGAGTGAATCAAATGTACCCTATTACTGTTTTTTTTATTAGATATTTTCTTTCTTTACATGTCATTTGATATCTCCTTTCCCAGTTTCCCCTCTGAAAAAAATAAAAAAATAAAAATTAAAACAAAAACAAACCCCTGTTCCTTCCCCCCACTTCCCATGCTCACCACCTCACCCTCTCCTCCTTACTGGCCCTGGCATTCCCCTACACTGGGGCATTGAACCGTCACAGGGCCAAGGGCCCCTATTACTGTTTAATTCCAGGGTTTACCAATCTTCCATTCCAATTGTATTCTAACCCTTCCAATGACTTGACAGTCAGTTTTCACAATGGGTTTTTATTAGCATTAGTATATAGCATTATATTACATTAGTTTAGGGAAAGAGTAATAGTAGCTTCCCTAGCTATAAAGTCCAGTTTGTGCTGTCCATATATTCTTGTCTGTATGGTCATCTACTGGAGCATGGATGGATCATGAGGGGCCACACTCTTAAAGGCAAATCAACCTATCATCAGCTATCAGTGGTCAATCATTCCAGTTTAAGAAGGAATGTGCTATTTACTAGCTATAAAACTTAGGTTTTCCCACCTTCAACACAAAAGTCTAAAAAACTGAATGGTATTGGCACAGTGACAGACAGGTAGATCTATGGAACCGAATTCAAGACCCAGAATTGAACCCAC
>NW_022196905.1:41326786-41349007 GCF_008632895.1 Mastomys coucha | reverse complement strand
AAGGAAGGGCAAGCCAGCCTAAATATAGCTATCTCCTGAGAGGCTCTGACAGTATCTGACTAACATAGTTTTATATTTTAATGAACATTTTTTGCTTTATATTTCTTTGGAGGATTTGTTGGATTAATTATTTTACTGAAATAAAATTGTGATTTATATAAGTACTGTTATTCTGAAGTTAATGTCTACTTTTATTATAAACTTTTGAGTGTTATAATATCCTAGGAAGACAGATCCTGGAACATGGTAAATGTTTAATAAGTTAGAAAACAAATAAATTAAAAGGATAAGTTATTGGTTTCTTATAATACAAATATTTTAGATATTTTATTGTAATATTTACTATGCACTTTTCCTACTAAAGGAAAGTCTCATTTATAATTTTGAATTTTAGTATTATTAAAGTATTTATTAATCATACTGCATTTAATAATTTTTCCTCCAGTCTTTATGAATTAATGATAAGCTCTTTAGAGATCCTAGAGTGTATGCATACAACTTATATGAAACAAAGTGGTAACCATTGAACCACTGAATGATCTGAAAATATATGTATTCGGGCTTTGCCTGTGACCAAATATTTTAAGAAGAAAAGTTTTTGACTTGTAGGAAGCCAAGGAGATATTATTTTAAGCATTTTCTCAGAGACTTCTTTTTCTATTGAAAATAACCCTTTAAACAAATCCTGTGGGCAACTTGTAATACATCACCAATAGGGTATTTACAAAATACTTATATTCTCTCTAACTATTACACCACTTTAGATTCCATGTCTTATGAATGAATCCTATTGCCTTGCATTAGATCTATACAGGGATTTATGCCATTGTGACAAATAGGAAATGTGATTGCTAGCAATAAAATGCCAAGGTTGCCTAAAATAACCCAAATAATCAAGATTTCACAGTAATACTCTTGCCAATGTTTCCTGGCCTTATTCTGATTCTCACTTATATTACTAATGTTGGATATGCATGTCATCATTACCAATGCTACTATATTGTTTCAGAAAACCACAAGACCTTAACTGGGATTGCATCAAGAACTACCCAACTCTTTCGCCATCATCAGCAAATCTCCATTACTTATTGGATGGCATAGGAAGTCCCCTACTCCATCATCCATACTGTTATCTATAATATACGGATATTACATCACTGTCACCATTTTATCTTTCTCTTGGATCTAGGATGTATGGGGTAGAGAAATTAATATTTACACACATACGTATATAAATGTGTATATAAATGAATTCATGGATGTCAGAGAGACCCAAAAAGACAGTAGCTACCTGGCTTATAGAACTAAGCTTGTGCTTCTTTCCTTTCTAGTGAGTAAGTGTTTTCATACCTTTTATCAGGGTTGTTGAAAATCTGTGTCTTGAAAATATGTTTTAGACCTAGTCACTTTTTACTTTCTTTACATACTCATAGGCCCCTCCACAAGGAGACATTGGCCACTTTATGTCAGACCATGAGCCAGTATGAAGCACAATGTTTAATAATATCATATGATGGCTTGATTTATACATCATAAAATGATACATGATACAAATACTGTTTTGAGTTGCTTTACCTCCACTTACACTCTTACATTTATGTCAAACAAAATGATCTGTCATTTTTCTCTATGGCCACTCTACTGCTTGCTCTACCAGGATCTTTTCCACATCCGCAGAGCTCCCACTCCCTTCTACTAAAAACCTCAATTCTGATCTTTATTTATGACTATAGGAACCAATTACATCTTATGGAATAAAGCTGCAGTACTGAAGATTACTGCAGAACTGAGAAGGCATGGGTCAAGTGCAGATCTATCTTCCTCACGCTGAAGTTAGGGTAACACTAAAATATACATATGGCACATGCTAAGTCAGAATTCCCTGTTGTTGATAATAGTAACTTACTTCCCTACCTCTTAAATGGTTGGCAACTTTTATTGTTTTCTCTGGTAGCTTCCTTTTCCTGTCTTCTGACTCTCGTTATCTTATATTCTGGGTGCATTTCCTTAGTAAACATGTTTCAGTATCTGAAACCAAGAAGCGAATGTCAAAATGACCAGGTCACTCAAGCTGAATACAGTTAAGCTAATATACAATCCTGTAGTAACTTATTCTTTGATAATCAGGCCAGCAGCTTAGCTGACATATAAAGAAAAATCTGTCTCACAGTAGTCACAATGTTCTGATACTAATAGTCTTTGTACACTGTCTTCTATGAAGCTCTCTTAATTTTAGGAGTAGGGATACTGTAGTAGACATATTGATTGGTACTGAGAACCCCATAGTCAGTTATTCTCTGAATAGTGATCAATTGTGGCTTCCTGTAATAGGTATGCTTTTAGAAATAATTTACCTTCAAGATATTTTGGCTATCTTCTTTGTCCTACAAGTTCTATTATATATTTTCCCCAAATAACATGTTAAGGAAGCATTTTAAAGGAAAACACAGCTGAGTTCAATATTCAGTCTTCTCTAGCAAAGGAAATTCTTATCGTTTGAACAGCAGAACTCTTTCAATTCCCAGGTTATAGAGTATATCAACTACAAAAGCTTACCCTGTCTTTTGGCAGTATCTGAGACTGTAGTGAGAGATCTGTAGAACTTGTATATTTTAATATTTTTCTACTCTTTTATAAGAAAATCCTTCACACCTCATTGATATTACCAAGAAAATTATGTTCCGACACATATGGAAATGACTTGGTTCTCACTGGTCAGAGATAGCCGTTCTGACTTACTACTGTTTAAATCAATAGGAAAAAATAACATTTTAAACACCCACTTATTTCTGGAAAGCTATCTCGAAAACCTCCTTCTAATAAAGTACTCTTTGTGAGTGATTGCAATTCTTTCTAGTAATTCTTTGTTTTGGAGATTTTATTTGGTCAGTTCTCTTCAGTGAGGCATCTAGTCTCTCTGTATTCTGCTGATGCTAAATTCTGATGCCCTTCAGGGCCAGTAAACTCCTGATAAATTGTAGCTGTGATATGAATGGACTTTAATTCCATGTCTAGGGGAAGACTGCTGGGTTACACTAGTGGACATATTAGCATTTTATAGAAATGCAAAATACCTAAATGATTTAATCCATGGGGCTAGCAAAAACAAATGCCTCATTTGAAAATTGTCTTGGCCATTTGTGTTAACGGAGTCAGTTGTCTCTTTTGCTTTCTGAAACGAACTGCTATAAAATACTCTGGACAAGACCTATGATTGCAAAATAATGCTAAATTACAATTAAATTCTAACATACTTACGAGGGAAAAATGTGTATTTCAAGTGTAGACTCCATAATTGGTCAACACAAATGCTTTCACTTTCCTAGCCCAATAATTTGTGTATCAGAGGTATTAAAAATATGTGATATGTCCAGAATTAAGACCCTGAAGCTGACCTCAAAATACTCAGAATATTAGAAGAAGATGTGTAATGATTGAAACAATGTATCTAAGTACACTGCAAAGCACAGAAGAAATTCTAAGCTGGGGTGTCAAAGAAGCACCCTGAAATGTTTCGTTAGCACAGTGATACTGAGGTTGTGTCATAAAAACATTATCATATTCGGTGTTCCAAAAGAGAATCAACATACACACAGACACACACACACACACACACACACACACACACACACACACACACACATCAGAGACAGAATCAGAAATATGGAGAGACATAGAGACAGAAACAGAGAGAGACAGACACAGAGAGACACAGGGTATCATATTATATGGTAATTCTCTGAGAAAACACAGAAAGTACATTTTCAATCAAAGGTCGTGAAACTCTTCTTAAAAGCCAATGCAGTAAACATGGCTTGTGGACTATTCACCGTATACAAGTATTAAACCCTGTGTTGTACGAAGAAGGCAGCGATAGATGGTCAATACACTTCTGTAAATCGGCATGTACTCAGATGCATTGTGTATGCATCCCCACTGTCTTTATGGATATCCAAATGGTTCTTGGAGGTTGGTCAGATGCTTCCTTACATGTAGATCAGCTTACCTCTTACACAAATTTTCTCAGAAGTTCCAGTTACTGTATTAGCCAATATGTGAAGATTTGGAAATTGTCTTTAAGTTTGTCTCCTAGCTCCTGAGTTTCCTAGGCACATTTCAAGCACAGAACTTCTTTATTGATTTACAGCCAAATTTCATTTGTTCAAACTATCACATGTGTAAAACTGTTTTGGGGAAAGCTTCCCTAAGCAGTCAACTAGAAGTTGTTCTTTCCTCCTATTCAGAAAAGCCATCCTGACCCCAAAGTATTTGTCTCCAGTGCTTTCTTTTATCACAAGATAGAGTGTATTTTCTTCATTATTAAGATAGAGTGTATTATTCTTCATTCTGACTCATTGATATAATTACATTTATTAGGGTAAAGTCTCTTCTGAACTCTGTAAATGTAATAAGGATGCAAATATCTCCCAGTTTTTCTTACAGATTGTCCGCTTAAGGTAACTCATTAGCTCACAATAGACACTCGGTAGATGTTTTCAAGAGAATGTGTGGAATATTAAAGGCTAATTGAAAAGGAAAGAATATTCTCTTCTATGTGTTAGCAATCACCTTTTAGTGATTAAAACTGAGATAACACAAAAGGACAGATACATAAAGTAGAAAATATGGTAAGAGAGAATAAAGGCAGAGCCCTGGGAAAACACAGGCTCTTTGAGCAAACACTGAGAATGAATTGCCAAGGAAGGAATTTCAAAGACAACAAAGGAAGAAGACATTCATGGAGGCAAAGTTAGCAAGGTCTAGAGATAAGCACTTCAGAAAATCCAGTCACTAGAAACAGTCATTTTTTGGTCGATTTATGGAATAAGAAATGTTTCCTCTTTTTGAAATAAAATGAAGAAATGATACTGTGTGTGCTTATGTATGCATGTGTGTGATTCTTGCCCTTGTTATTTTATATGGTTATCTGATGCTATATTGTGGGTCACTCTCTTTTGTAGGTTTTAACATGACCTCAAGTCAGCCTTAAAAGAATGAATATGTACTTCCTAATCATATTCTTTGCCCATTGTTCTCTAATTTCTTCTCTTTGATACCTCCTTTTTTATTAGAAATGGCACCTTCCATATAATAATATAAAATAAAAGACCATTATTCATTCAAAAATTTCTACTTCATGATCTCTATTAAATATTTACAATGTTGACTTAGTAGTTTTTAACTACTTATTGGGGATATAAGTAACTAACAAGTTCATATACTCATCCTCTTTGTGAGGCTTGTGTTTGTGTTTATAAACATAGGAACAAAATAATTAAATGCACAGTGAAGTGTTTACAACAAATTACAGTAAGAGTTGTTTAAAGAGGCTTATAAGCTTATATGAAGTCAAACTCCAAGATTTAGACTTGTAGAAATAAAGTATGCGTTTTCTAGAGTATGTGGATAGAAAAAAATGTAAAGATATGTTGCAGTTATTGTAGAGGAAGAAGTAAGATGGTAAGGAGGATGAGGATGGGACTGAGAAGAATGATACCAACACAGCTAGCACATGAAAAGAAAATGGTCCTCACTATGAAAGCAAGCAGAGACCATAACCAAGTCAGACAGTGATATTTCATATTCATACCGAAGTCCAATTCCTTCACCTTGTAAAGAACTGATCAGGGTTTAAAGGGTATGGAAGCAGGGAAAGCTATGTGGATCTCATTGTGTTAGCCTTCTTCATGGTGTGAATGTGTGCCCACTAACATTATCCTTTGTGGAAAGCAAAGATGGTAGACTGAGAAGAGCTGCCCTGTAATGAATAGATTGTTCATTAATAATGTGTTTTTAGTATTAATAGTATGTCTATATTTGGCCAGTGTTTCCTGTATAGAGTTAGCTCTTAAGAACCCCAGAACTTTACTGCATGTTCCATATTGCTATAGAACCATCAGCATTTAGCTAAGGGAATGTTTCAAATCACAGTGCATAGAAAGCATAATTGAAAAAAATCACTAATCTTGGTAAATTTGGGATATCATTTCATAATGACTGCTGTGCAACATGAAGAGAGCACGTTTGGAATTTCAATGGTTTTTAAAAATATATACCTTACAGTTTCATAAAATACAACTGAGCTTCAGAGACACTAGGAGACCTTTATAAGGGAAAGGATAAATTGAGTAAGTACCCAATAATTATTTGAATAGACAAAACATCAGGCTGAAGGCTGAGTGAAACAGAAGCTTAAATGATCCTCTAGATTTAAGTGATTACTGAATTTTTCCCAATTTAAATATGTTTGTATGTAAAGGCTAGTTAAAGGTTTGCATAAATATCAGAGAATGGAGTTACACAACTTAAAACTCTACAAAGTATCATGTTAATTATTTAAGACATTTAAATGCCAAAGTGGTATTTACAAATGAATTTATTGCTTACTATTCACACATTTGTTACTTAATGGAATTTCATGTGTGTATTTGTTAACAGTAAGCCATTAACAAAAACCTTCTTAATTTTTGATATACCTGTAGTGGTTCCATGAATATAAGCAATATTTGAGCAATGAGAACTCCTCCTACGATGATTTTGCAGTAGAATCAATGTTAATCAAATGGGAAAATTCCTAAACAGTTGCAGTTAAACAAAATGGGACTGCCATAGAGAATTAAACAAATGTGGCATGTATTTTCCATTCAAAATTTAGATTTATGGCCTACTTAAAACATTCTAAAGATAAAATCCTGCAGATGAAGTAGCAAATAAATAATTAAAATCTCCATCTTTGGTTCTTTCTGTCTGCTGATAATTAGAAAACAAATGTATCTATTTTAGTATGAGAGTTTTATCAAGTACAGAGTGGTCATCTCTGAAATAATATGCACATCAGCTACACTAAATGGACTCAGCAAGTATTATTTGTATATTCACAAACAAAAGTGTAATAATAAAAATAATAATAATAATAATAATAATAATAATAAATGAGTCATCAATTTGAAAGGCAGGACATGAGAGAGAGGACAAGGAAAGAAAGCGGTGATATAATTTTTTTTAATTTCAAATTTAATAAAAATATAAGGACAGATACATGTGAACTGAGATTAAAAGAAATATCAAATTACCTAGATTGTAAAATTACATGTTGGGGAAAAAATTCTCCACAGACAAAATGACATGCCTTTGAGAAAGAGATTGGATATAATGAAAAACAGAATGGGAAATGAGACAAGATAGATGGCTAGAATCCTTATAATCCCCTTGTAAAATTAGAAAAACGTGATAATATTTTGTAAAACATGAATGACATTCAAGCTATGGCAGATTAAGCATAGCTATAAGACAATGATAACATTCTTTCTGCTGAAAAGAAATACCTTTTCTTTCTTTCAGTTTTGGTCGGTTTTGTAACCTCTATAACGGATGGCACATGGCAAAAGTGGCACTGCAGCTACTTAGGGACTCTGTGTTTCCTAATATTTGTAATGTTTCTTTTTAGGATTCATTTTCTGAGAAACCAATCCAGCACAACCAATTTAAGCTTATCCCCGACTAGCTTAATAAATAAATGAAACTCAGATTATGGTTATAATATTTGGCTTTGACAAATACTGGGGCTCGACCACTAATCGAGTCTTCTAACTGCTGGCCTGGCTACCACCCTAACAGTGTACTGTTGCAGGATTTTCCACGTTCAATTACATTAGGGCAGAGGAGGCCTGTGATTGGACAGGGAAAGGAAGGCCGAACTAAGAGTTCAGAGAGGAAGAGTATAGGAGAGAGAAAGATAAGGAAAAATGGAGGTAGATATGAACCAGCATGGCTTTACCAGCCACAAGTAGTTATGGTATCATAAGGTTAGAATAATTAGGATAAAGCTTTTATCATTATGAACTGGTTCAGAAATTATTGTATTGGCATCTTGTAAATTGTGATTTTATTAATACATAAATCTGATTGGTTAATTATAAGCTTCAAGAGTTATGATTCTACCTCGTGAATGGGTGTTGTGTTGGCTGACCATGGGGTGGGCAGTCATTGCATTTTAGGGAGAGGGACTTGGGAGCTCTGACCCTGCCAGAGAGTTAGTGGGCAGAGAGAGGTCACACAGCTGGAGCCCTGTGGCCCACCAGTGCAGCAGTAACTTGGGAATGTGCATGAAAGCTTTTTAATATTTCCTGCAACAGTGTCCCTCAGATACTTGCTGTTTCTCCTGGCCATGTGCTAAGGATTCATGTCTCCTTATAGTGGTTAACTCCCTTTCTCCTCTTCTCCCTACTCCCCTTCCCATCTCTCTCCTCCAACCAGGTCATTCCAAACCCACCTATCTCTAATCCCTCCAGTAATTGGCTGCAGCCAATTTTATTTAACCAATTGTTTTAAATCAGGAAACAAGGTTTTCACGGCAAAAGCATATAAACATAAGAAGTCACTTATAGGCCTAGAAGTTCCTGTATAGAATTAACATTATAATATATAACAATAGACCAAACTTCAACAAACTTAATCCAATTTAAAAAATACATGCAGAATTGATGTCATTGACAGTCAGTTGAGAACTCAGTCATATGCAACAAGTAGCACAGAATACATGATATTTTTGTCACTGACATTCAAACAAACCAACTCTTCAAGTGACTCCAATACCTGCCCCTCCTTATATAAGAGATACCTTTTGTCTTATGTTTTCACTGCCATGACAAAACATCATGACCCTGGTAACATATAAAATAAATATCACAATTGCAGAGCGTTGGAGATCATAAGAATCATGGCAGAAAGCATGTCAGCAAACAGGAAACATGGCACTGAGCGGCCGCTGAGTACTTGCAACATACCCACAAGCAGGAGGCAGCAAGAAAGAACAAAGCAGGATGGCATAGGATTTTAAAACCTCAAAGCCTAGCTCCAGTGATACTCCTCCTCCAACAAGGCCACATTTTCTAATCCTTTCCAAATAATTTCACCAATTAGGAACCAATTATTAAAATATATCAGTCTATGGAGACCAATCTCACTCACATTAGCATACCTATTCCTAACTATTCAACCAAGGCAAGCCAACACAGATCAAAAGGAGACATTTGATAATTTTTTGTTAAATCCATTATATTTTACTATGATTAATCTTGCAACAGTAGGAATCTTCAGTGATATTTATTACAGGACTTGGAGTAGAGAGATGAAATTATCATAATTTTGTCTTATTATGAATGAATTATGCCTTTAAGTTAGGGAAGTTTTCTCCAACAAAGGGGAGAGAAAACCTGTAGAGTCTGGGTGAGGGGCGGGATCACCCATCCATTTGAAAAATATTAACCTAGAATTCCTCCTGTCTAAAGGAAATGCAGGGATAAAGAGTTGAGTACCAAGGGCCTCTCCTCCCATTGATGATCAACTTTGCAATCTTCTATTATACACATGCTGCCAGAACAATCAGTCCCACCATGTATAGTCCTTGGTTGGTGGTTGAGTCCCTGGAAGCTCTGAGGGTACTAGTTAGTTCATATTGTTGTTCGTCTTAAGGGGCTGCAAACCCTTGACCCTTTGAAGGTTCTTAGCCCCAGTGTAGGGGAATGCCAGGGCCAATAAGTGGGAGAGGGTTGGTTGGCAAGCAGGGGGAAAGGGGAGGCAACAGGGGTTTGTTCTTGTTGTTTTTTTTCCCCAGGGGAAACTGGGAAAGGAGAAATCATATGACATGTAAATAAAGAAAGTATCTAATAAAAAAAAAAGAAGAAAAAAAAAAAGTGGAGTACTGACTGAAGGAAAGGCCATCCAGAGACTGCTCCACCTAGGGAGCCACCTCATCTGCAGACACCAAACCCAGACAATTGTGATGATGCCAAGAAGCACTTGCTGACAGGAACATGGTATAATTGTTCCCTGAGAGGCTCTGCGAGAGCCTTACCAATACAGATGCAGATGTTCTCAGTCAACCATCAAACTGAATATGGGAAACGTCCAATGTAGGATATAGTGAAATGACTGAAGGAGCTGAAGAAATAACAACAATATCAGCCAGTCAGATGACCCAGAACTCCCAAAGGACTAAACCACCAGACTTTGAGTACACATCGAAGGACCTATGGCTCCAGCTGCATATGTAGCAGAGGATTGCCTTATGTGGCTTCAATGGGAAGGGAAGCCCTTGGTCCTATGGAAGCTCAATGCAACAGAAACGGGGAAATGCTAGGGAGGTGAGGCGGGAGTGGGTGGGTAGGGGAGCACCCTCATTGAAGCTGGAGGGGGGATGGTCTAGGGGTTTGTGGAGGAGAAACTGGGAAGGGGATAACATTTGAAATGTAACTAAATAAAAACCAATTAAAAATGGAAAAATAAATTATGCTATATAAGACTAGAGCAGATAGAAAGTTTTTTCATATTGCTATTATGAAATTAGGCACAATTTAGACAGGATTAGTAGTCAAGATGTAGCATGTTGATTTACTGTGAATAGCATTTGAAAGTAGAGCAAGCAAAATGTTTTAGAAGATTTATTACTGGCTGAAAAAAATAATTTAACTGTGAGATATTCACTCATGTTAATATAGAGCTATACAATGAGAATATGTATCTGCATATATGTATATTAAATTACTCTATCATATTTATATATGAATATGGCACATATGAAACATATATACATACACACATATCATATATATGTACACACACACACATATATATGTGTATATATATATATGTATATATGTATACATATATACATATATATACATATTACTAACTGAGATCCATAGATTGGTAAGAAAAAAATCAGAAACAAAGAATCATATCCTTGGCATATTCCTATTTTAAGTGACTGAGTTATGGAAAAGATAGTAGGAAACCAGAATGACTAATGGTGATAGAAATGAGATAAAAATGCCAAAAAGAGTGGAAGGTGGTACTCTTAAAGAACAAAGTGAGTAGAGAACCAAAGAGAAGTTGACCCACTGGTGATGCTGGCACGTTCAGGTGAATTATGACTACATTGACCTTCAGACTTTACAATATGGAAGTCATGGTGACCTTGACAAAGCAGCTCCAGTGTAGTTCTGGAGCTCAAACTTATTTGACATTGGTTCTAAAGAAAATGGAGATGAGAAATGGAGATTCAAACAGATGCAATTCTTTTCACTTTTCCAATGATATTGAAAATAGAGAGAGGGGCTGTTGTTTGTGAAATAGGGTTGGAAAACCAGTGATTTTTTTTGTTTTGATTTTATTTGAATTTTAGAGCTAGTTATTCCAGGTTTGACTTCTGGACATAACTGTCACATCAACTTGAACTTGAAGCAAAATTACTTGATGACCTATGGAATATATCTCCCTACAGCCATAACAATAGAGTAATTAGAAAAAAAGTACAAATAAGAAGATACAAAAGGATAGATACATATATAACATTATTATTATGTGGCTTTTAATATTCCCTGTTAGTAGCAGTAGTTTTTTCTAGCCTCTATCATGGGATTCCAGCTGGGAAGTGTGAGTATTTAAGTGGTGAAAAGTTGATTTTACTAGTAATCCATGGATACAGCTACATCATTGCCTGTGCTGAGTGGGACTTTTCAGTCATCCACCTGCCTTTGATTCAAACATACTTCTGTAAGATAGCCACTGGTTTACCAACTTGCCTGAAATAATTTCTTTGGTTTATGTGTGTCCTGTATGGTATAGATATTTTCTTAAATGTCATTTAAAGATTGTGACAATATATTTGTGTGTGTGTATGTGTATATATGTTTCTTTTTCTTTCTAAGATAAGTCAACTAGTGTTACACCAATATGCTTATGAGGCTAATCCTGTAGATAAATTAAAAGCTATAGTAGGATTAAGAGAAGATTGACAAGAGAAATTCCCTCATCAAAAAAGTTCATCAAGGCTGGTGAGATAGCACATTAAATAAAGTTGCCAGAGGCCAAACCAGATAATCATAAAATAATAAAATAAGTTTTATTCCCAGAACCATGATGGAGAAAGGAGAGAATTTTTACTAACAACTTATCATCTAGTCTGCACACATTTACTATAGCATATACATGTCCTATTACATGCATAAAGCATACATATAAATGAACAAGCAAGTAAGTAAATAAATAATAAATATGTAGAAGTGTTTGTGGATGACTGTTAGGGAAATAAAAATATAATATAGAATACTTTTGCCATTATGAGATGCTAAAACTATTTCTAAGAAAATTTGTCACAGTTGTCTTTGAAGGGGGAATAGTAATTAGAAAAGAGAAATGGATAAAACTGAAAATACATATTATTTTAAGCCCTTGAATTTAACATGGAACCAGCCAGAATGGGCCTGGTCTGTAGCCGTGCCTAACTAGTAAGCTAAGGTGCAAGACTTAAGATAACTCAGTCTGCTTTATAAAAACCGAATGTGGAAAAGTTGAGGCTGTATTTGGGATAATCTAATAGATAATATAATGATTATTCATATCCTTGACAAGGTTATTTTTGAAGTGTCCACCATCTGATTAAAACACAAATCACCTATCCATCTCAGTAACTGATCTGGAACTATGGTTACAAGGAAACCAGTCCTTGATGGACCATTCCATTTCAACAAAAATCACCAAGTAACTTAATCAATGCTCACAGAGTACGTGATTGTGGATGACAGAGTTCTGGGTAGGTGGCTGAGAGTAATTTTGCTAAGAAGGCAGGAAGATAGATTTTTGACACTGGTTGCAAAGATAGGATTTTACTCTGGGAATTAGTTAGTACTCATTAGAGAGGCATTTTCATGACTCAGATATAGCATCCACTTAGCATGTACAGTGAGCTGAGACCTTTATCAAAAATGTGAACAACCTCTCCCTTGCTTTTAGAGCACTTTATAGCCTACTTTGTGTTTTTGTCAAGTACCTAATAGAGACAAGAAGAACTTGTTCTACATTGCTATAATAACAATGTGAGATTCAGATTTTGCTAAGGAAGTCTTAGAAGTAGTTTGCAAACAGATTCAAATTCAGACGAGAAGTTCACTTCTTAAATTATCTTGTTTCAATAAAGGTTACTTTGCCTTGAAACATATGCTTCTTACAACTGCAGTGCTAATGGCTCAATCATTCATCATCCTTAATTTCTTATCAGGGGTATATTGCATTTTCCTCCTATAAATCTTTATTCTGATCAAAGAATCAATTAAAAAAAGATTCATCTTCTCTACAGATAGGAAAATTTCTCATTCTTCATCTGGAATAGCTACTTCAGTTGTACTTTCAAATCTGCTGCTAAATACAGGAAGGAAATGAATTTTAGATAATCTAAGTTATCACGTCACTAACATTGCATTTCTACAGTAGAGTTTGCTTTAACCTTAGGCAAACTTCCATAAATAACCTACATTCTCTCTTTCTGACTTTGTAATTTATATCTCAGTAGGAGGTTAATTTTTAAGATTTTTATTCATTGAATAAAAGGGTCTTACTAAACTTAAAATGCCTTTTTAGAGTGCAATAGTTACTTTTTTCTTTGCATCCGATCGACCTACTGTTTAACTTGCAATCCTTCTGAACGGTATTGCAGTAGTTCCTAACCTAGCTTTTTTGTTTAAGATTTATTTTCTCAATGTGGGCAACTTAACAGTAAGGGTAAAAGGTGCTCTTAACTACAAGATTTGACATAGGATATTGGGAAGGATGTCAGAGGAGGTCTAGCTGATGACATTCTTAAATGAAAAATTATCACAGATACTAAACAAATACTTCAACGTTACCTATAATGCCTCATTAGTGCTATTTCCTTACCATGACCAAAAAAGGGGCCCTGTATTTACAACTGCTTCGCTTAGACTTGAGAAGAAATTCATTTCCTTGCTTATTTGGCTGTAATAAGGAAATACCAAAAATTTTGGAACTTAGGAAATAATATGAATTTATTTCTCAGTCTGGTTATTCAGAAATCCAAAACTGGGGTATCAGCACATTCTTTACCTGAGGAAAGAGTGCTACATGGTTCCTAGAAGCCATCTTCTTGGAGTATCCATAGAGATCGGGAGATTCTCTGGAACCTCTTTTATAAGGGAAATTATGTCATTTGAGAAGCACCACTTCATGACTTAATCACCTATTTTGTGTTTTAAATGATAACTGTCTTCCACAGGTCCAAGCACCATCACCTTCGGGTAACACCTTAGGAAAGGTTATGGTGAAAGACAGACCTGATAGAGTAATTGAATCATTTACACTTGAAAATAGGATTTGAGAGTTGAGATCCTTACTGTAATTCTAGTTCTCTGTCTACCTTATGCTGGTGGTATGATTTCTCAGCTTTCTGATTGGTGATTATGCTTACTTGATTCTCTGCCACCCTATTATGATGGGGTCTTATCACACAAGAACCACAAGCTCAAATATAATCTTCCTTTTATGAGTTGTCTTGGTCAAATCATTTTTATAATATCATTAGAAAAGTACCTCTACCTCAAGTTTCTACCCCGAACCTCTACCTCATAACTCAATTCAAGTCTCACATATATGATATGGGTTAGAAGGGTGAATTTTTGAAGATACATAATTATTCAGTTGGTGAATTTGAGTTCAGTCTTCTAATTTTTCAACTGAACTAGAAAATTTGACACTTTTCTATATTTGTAAAACTACCCCATGAACACAATGGGCCTAATCTATTACAAGATGGATTTTTGCTTCAACAATAATTTGATACAATACTCCAGAGCCAATCAATACCTGGACCTTCCTTGGACATGAATCTTGAACTCAATTTATGCTGGTACAGTTTTAAATTTTTATTGCTAGCTAGTTTTGGATACTTCTAACTTACATAGCTGCATTTCAGTTTTAGACTCATCTATAATAAATATATGCTAGATGTGACTTATAATAGAAATGTCTGATATGACACCATGGTGAAGATTGGTGGCAGTAAAGCTGGCAGTCAGGGAGATATCCAGAAAATGTTAAGAATCTCCCACAAAATCATTTTCTCATAGGGAAAATACAGGAGGAAAATGCAGTAAAAAATAAGATTCTAAAAAACTACGTAAAATACATTCGAAAGATACACGGCTTAGCTTAGACTCTGAGCCAATTGCTTTGCAATGACTTGTAGTAAAAGATAATTGTCTTTTATTCACCACCTTTTGGGTTTGCCAGTTTCAATCATCTTTGACAGTTTGGGAGGGCCACACTCTCTTAGCTGTAGTACTTTTGTCATTTCATACAAGTCATCTTTCTCAAAAAAGAACTGAGATAGAAGAAAAAGACAGATTATATCACTCTGTTCATACTCAGATTCTAGAAGTATGCAGCTATATCTTTAGAAGGTCCCCATATGTTTCAGAAGAAGAGCAGAGAAAGTTCAGCCAATCTTATTGACTTGTGAGGAACCTGAGTCACACAGAATTTATTATTATGCATCTCAAGGATGGCAAAGATTAAAAGAGTGAGTTATCAACCTTTGATTTGATGTATTTAATTAGGACTTAATTAACTACAGCTGATCTATTTGAAACCTTCTGGGGGTAGGAATTAGATCATTGTTAGTGAAATGCGGAGACTTCCCATCTGTAGCAGGAAAAAAATGGTTAATCAAGAATGTTCACCTACAGGCCTAATACTTATGAGGATTTCCTAGCTGCCTAGTAGAGGTATTCTGATTGAGATAAATGTCATGTTGTGAGTACACCTACCAGGCAGACCTTCCATTTTTCTGTTACATATGTTTACTATGTTGATCTCAGAGAAAATTTGGCTGAGAACAAGTTGGAGGATCTAAAATGCAGAATGGGACACACATAATTTTGGAACACATGTAAAGGCATAGCAGTGTGTGTGTGTGTGTGTGTGTGTGTGTGTGTGTGTGTGTGCCTGTGTGTGTGTGTTTATTTTCATGACATACTTGTGTCAGTCGATGTATTTCATTTTTGATAAAAGTAATTTAACCATTTGGTTCAGAAGATTAAGAAGTCTTTAGTATATGCAGAGAACTCCACCTATTAAGATTTCATGATGAAGTCATCCAGTGTAATGGAGAATCTGTGAGTTTACAATGTTGGTTTTAACTACTGAAAAGGAAAGGATTTTGAGAAGAGATAAATAGAATGTGTTTGTACTTATCCATGGAAATACCTTAACTGAATACCTGGACCAACTTGAAAATTATGCCAAACCCATCACATAAATAAATGGACTACCAGATAACACACACACACACACACACACACACACAGAGAGAGAGAGAGAGAGAGAGAGAGAGATAACACTTTATCCCTAATATAAAATGTATTATAAAATTTTTCAATTTTTGATTGTGATGCATGTCTTATATATGTATGTATATGAATATATGTATATATATGTAAATATATAATTGTAAGAGAAATAACAGCACTAGTAATCCTTGTTGCTAGACTAATTTCAGCACACTTTGCATTGAATTACTTAAATTAGCTGTACATTAGGTTTTCAGACTGACTAGTCTTAAAAAAATCAAGTTTATTTGTTTTGACCCATGCACTGACTGAGTCCTTCCATTTTTCTACCCTCATTATCCCTAATAAGCATCATTTTGTTGTTTCTGTGCTTGTATTGTTTTAATCTCAACAATACCTTTTCTTTCTGTATCTTGTTCATTTTACTTAGCTTAATGTTCTTCAACTCTATCCCTAGTATCACAAATGTCTGCATCCACTCATTTTCTAAATTCTCAAACAATTTTTATTACATCTCTCACCATGTCTTTTTTGCATCCATTTACAGTGACTTACTGTGTTTTCTTAGCTAGTTGTTGTTTATAATACTGCAGTGAACCAAGAAGGGTTGATATTTCCACTCAATGGTGATTCCACTCCTTTGGGCATATGCCAAGAAGAGCAATTGTGCACCATATGTTAGTCCTATTATTAACAGTTTATAGTATCTCCATCTATTTTCTACAATGGATACAGTTATCAGCATATCCATAATAGTATCTGCCACAGACCAGGTTCATTTCCGGGACCACAATTTCCACGGGATGAGAATTCTGGTCAGGTGGGCAATAAGTCAGCGGATGACAGACTCGATACAATGTGAATCTGAATATATTTGTACAAGGTGAAATTCAGGCTTAAATACCATACAGCAAGCAGGGCAGATGATAAGGTGGAAGAGGAGTAGAGCCCTCTCTGTTGAGGCTGTTTTGGTATTCCTATGCTAATTCTCTGGTTCTGCTGGAGGCAATGACTAGGAGGTTTCGACCTAACACTTCTAGCTAATGTCCTTGAGTGGAAGCCCTTCATTACTCTCTAGTATGTAAAACATTTCTAACTATTGTGAATTATCTATTGCCCTAAGGAATGTACTTGACCTCGGTTGCTAGCTCTGGCAAGGCAGATTCCTTGAGAGAAATTCTAAGCTATGGATAGCTTGGTATTAAACTAGGATAGGTTGGAAACGTTGTGCTGGCCAGGAAACAATGTCCAATCTTAGCCATTTACAAATCATTTCTTGGGGTACCTTTATGCCTAAATATGAGGGCATGTTGACGATTGGAAAGACTAATCTGGAACACGTCTGAGTTAGGAGATACCAGCGATTGCCTGAATATCCAGGAGGCACAGAACTCCTTTTGGACCCTTATTGCCTCTTATCCTAATCAGGGCTTTTACCCTCGATATTTTGGATTTGACTGGAGTAGATGAGTGGGCGTATCCAAGATTCTTTCTTCTCCACTTTTTGTAGTATATTTTACTCCTGTGTTTTATATACTATTCATGATAAAAGGTACAAGGTGGGAGTTTCCTTTGCTATTGATTATATTTCTTTGATGGCTAATGTTGAGCATTTTTCATTTGTCCAGTGGTCATTTATAGGTCTTTTGGGGAGATGGCTTATTTTAGATCTTTGTCTATTTTTTAATTTTATTGGTTATTTTATTTATTTAAATTTCAAATCTTATTCTCATTCCTAGTCAAAACCCTATCCCTTCCCCTGTCTCCCCTGCTTCTATGATGATATTCCCCCACCCACCTACCCCGTCCTGCCTCAGAGCCCTAGCATTCCCCTAGAAGGAATCAAGCCTCCACAGACCCAAGAGGCTCCCCTCCCATTGATGCCAGATAATGTTATCTTTGGATACATATTCAGCTGGAGCCATGGGTTCCTCCATGTGTACTCTTTGGTTCGTGGTTTAGACACTGGGAACTCTGGGCAGTCTGGTTGGTTGATATTGTTTTTCTTCCTGAGGGGTTGCTAACCCCTTTAGCCTCTTCAGTCCTTTCTCTAAGTCCTCCATTAAGATTTTTTCTTCTTTTTAAAATTTGTATTATTTGTTATTGATTTTTACAAATTTCTTTTATATTCTAATGTGTTTTGTTAGACTTTTAGCACTTTTCTTCTCAAGTGCTTTCTCTTAATCTATGGTGTCCTTTTCATTTTATTTTCTTCCTATGAGAAAACTACAAGTGGTTTACAAAAATAACAATCACATAGCTTTTCTTCCTTGAATTTGATAAGACAGAAATTCAGTATATATCTACAACTTTCTCCATTTCACTGAGAAAACACTTTTCCTATCCAAAGGCATGTTTGCAATTTTACCTCTCTTCAAGTTGAATTTGGTGTTAAGAATCCTACCCATATTCAAATGAAGGAGAGCTACTTGTTGAAAAGTAATCAACAATAAAGATATAAGCAAAATGTGTAGGGGTTGTAGGAGTGAATGGTTTAGCAGCTAAAAGAATTTCCCCTTCTTCTAGAGATTAAAAGTTTGGCTTCATAGCATTCATGAAGGATAATTCACAGCTATCTATAACCACAAATCCAAGGGATGTGATGCCTCTTATGCCCTCCATAGTCATTCACATCCACAACTCACACAGACACAGACACAGACACAGACACAGACACAGACACAGACACAGACACACACACACACACACACACACACACACACACACACACACACACACACACACACTAAATAAAAAAGTAAATAAAGAAACAATTGAATATATTATAGTTTCAGTTACTCTAGTGTTTGGAAAATGTGAAACCGTAGAGATACTAAAATGTTTAATGGTATATTCAATGAATGGGAAGAATGAGATGAGGAGCACATGACTTGAGGGCAGTGAAGCTACAAATGTGTAATTGCAGATACATGACATTATGAATGTTTCCAAACCTGTGTGTGATTTATAACATAAAAAATGAACTAGAATGCTGATTTTCAATAATGTCATTTCAATATAGATTCAGTTGTGAAAACTGTGTTATCTCCTTCTCTAGTGGGAGATGCCGATCAAGTAGAGACATACGTTTAAGAAGGGACTGTGACTTTGTAATCAATATCTGTGTCTTATGTTTTACTGTTAGCACTTCACAGAAGTTACTTTTTAAGATTTTCTCCCACGATAGTAAGAAAAAGTTCTATGTATAAGTGTCCAGGAAATATACTAATTATAGGTCTTTGGTTCTGAGTATTTAAAAATGAAGGGAATTTAGGAAAAAGCATAATCAACAGAATGTCTCAAGAATATCTTTTATGACATTCTCCTCTGAGATAGGCTATAAAGATTAAAATAAATAATCTTCTGATCCTTTCTCTGTGAAAAGACCAAAGAACCTGGAAGGGCCACTTTCTAACCTTTCTCACTTGGGTCCAGAAGAATGTCATGTAAGAAGTGATCTTTTCTGTGTGGAGAGAAAATAATTCTTCCACAGAGATGGAAAAGAACCAGTAAACAGACCTTGGTGAGTGCTATCAACTCATTATTATCAAATATGGGCACTCAGCAACACTTCTGCACAACGGTTCCTAAAAATATATAGATCTTTTGTCTTTAGGTCTTCGTTGTTGAAACTAACCATGTACATAAAGGTTATATTATCTTTTTACTGTGCCCATTTCTAATAGTTGGATAAGCCATAGACTTGGAGGTTGATAAGGCAATGTTATACCTTTTTGTCCTTTACATAGTTGTAGCACAAAATAATATTAGCAATGAACTAGCAATAAGATTTTGTGACATGAAAGTTCAGTGATCAATTGGGCCTTTGTGGAATCACTATAATATAATACTCATCCCAGGCAGTGTTTTCTTTATTTTTAAAATCTAATTTGTTTTAATTTCCTGGTTTTTGATTAAGCTACTTCATGCTGAAATATTATTAATATTTTTGCTGTTAATCTCACTGAAAAACCATGTCAATGAATTTCTTATTTTTTAATGGTCAAATACAGATGCACTTTTAAATCAGAAAAGGCTTTGTCTTCATTCAGTGAGGAGGAAAAATGCATCTAACAGACATTTGGGGGAAGTGGCCATATATCCACACACTTTTGCCATCAAAAACTTTTGAATGTTTACCTAATAACTCACATATAACAAATTATTGCCACTGGAACTTTTGCCTTGAATTGGGATTATCCAAACATGTCACAGCCAGTTAATTTGTTATCACATGCCTCTTTAGCTTGCTGAAACACCCTGCATAGCAGATGGCAGAGTTCTATAAGGTCAAGTGTGGGATATTAAATGCTGAGCTTCTGAACAGCTGGAGAGTTTTAGGAAAAGAAACAGAACGAGAAGGAAATATATGTGGCCATCATTATCTCCTCTCATATTAGCATGACAAACTAGAGTTCCTCACAAATCAGCCATGGGACCTATGATTTTGATAGAAGACACTATAAAAGGAGACTTTCCTGTGAGTCAACCCTCTCTTACCCATTACACCTGCACAGACAATTTGTTTTGCTGTACCCTCTGGCTATAAGTAGCCTGATGGTGATGGGAGTCATCAGCAGGCCCATAAGCACCATCTGTGCAGAAGTGAAGCTAATGAGCAAAGTAAGCAGGGGCCCATGAGGGACTGAGGGGAGAGAGCCAGGAATTTGGATTTTAACTCAAATCAACCCAGAAATGGGACTTCACATAATGCAGTGAATGACAGCCAGGACTGTGTACTAAGTTTACTAGGTGGGCTCTTTTGTATTTCTTCTATTATACCATATACAAAACTAACTGACACAAATCTTTAGTGTTGAGGTGCACAGACTGTAGGAGAAGTATCTGAGAAAAAATTTAATTGAAAACCAATTGTGAAGCCTATTGAGAAAAGAGGTTAGTTGGAGATTGGTTCTAATGCTTGGATTCAATGGGAAATCTGCTTGCCTAAATGCTTAAGGTCCTTGTCCCCAATTGGTTTTTGATCTATCAATAAAAATGGCAGCACCCAATGGCTAGGCAAAGGAATATGGGTGGGACCCTTAGAGTTCTGTGGGGTTAGGACACAGGGGAGAAAAAAAAGGAATTGGCATGAAGCCCTGAGAGATAGATGGACATAGAAACTTCAAGAGATAAAGCTAACCAGCTATTTGAGAATTTGGGTGGGTGGCCACTGGCCACTTCCCTGATTGGGCCTGGGATAGCAAGGGAAGGTTTAGGAGTGCCCAGATTTTGTGGTAACCAAAGCATTTTAAAAATAAGCCAATGTGTGTGTCTTTTATTCTTGGATCCAAAATTTCCTCGTGGAGGTGACTACAAGTGCGACCCACCAGGAGCATAAAGCGATGTAGCCCAAACTCAACACTACAGAGGTTAAGTTCTGAGTTTAGACTATTCTTTCCATTCAAGTTTGTATTCACTCTTTAGGATTCTCTACTAGTCTAATTGTTTTCCATGGTATTCTATCTTTAGCTGCACTTCAAGTTGTTAGATGTGGGAAAATTAAAGACCGTTATGTGATTAATATTTACATGAAATGCTTAGGTGCATAGATTTGGTGTGTAGCTTCTTATGAAAACTCTCACAGGAACACTTATTTCATGTTTCATTCTTCAACTCATTTCTCAGAAGTCTGTGTTGAGGATTTGTTACTCCTTTTGAGTCCAGGAATACAATGCTAACCCATCAGCAGCACAGGTTCTCTAGTCACAAAAACTTATCATTACAGGAATCAAATAATCAAATTTAGGCTGGGAAGATGGCTCATTAGTTAAAAATGCCTGCTATGTATACCTGATGGCATGTATTCACTCCTTAGAATTGATATAAAGCTGCCTGTAGAGGATCCATCTGTAATTCCAGTATTACTAAGGAGAGGTTGGAGAAAGAAACATGGAAATCTGCAGGAAGCTCACGGACCACTTAGCCTAGAGAATGTAAAAGAAGAAGCAACAGGTGCCCTGTATTACCAAGGTAGAAGGCAAGAACCATCCACTACAAACTGTCCCTTGTCTTCTATACATATCAAACACACACACACACACACACACACACACACGTTTTTCGTTTTTTTTTTTTT
>NW_022196905.1:41322589-41326417 GCF_008632895.1 Mastomys coucha | reverse complement strand
AAAAGAAAAAAAGAAAAGAAAAAAATACAAAAGAAAAGAAACAAAAACAAAATCAATCCACTGTTCCCTCCCCTCTCCCCCTGCTCACCATTGTAACCCCTCCTGCTTACTGGCCCTGGCATTCCCCTACACTGGGGCATAGAACCTTTACAGGGCCAAGAGCCTCTCCTCCTATTGATGAGAAACTTGGCCATGATGCTTGAGCCATGAGTCCCCGGATTTGTACTCTTTGGATAGTGGTTTAGTCCCTGGGATCTCTGAGTGTACTAGTTAGTTCATATTGTTGTTCGTCTTAAGGGGCTGCATACCCTTCAGCTCCTTGGGTCTTTTCTCTAGCTCCTTCATTGGGGACCCTGTACTTAGTCCAATGGATGTCTGTGAGCCTCTACTTCTGTATTAGTCGGGTACTGTCAGAGCCTCTCAGGAGACAGCTATATCAGACTCCTGTCATCCAGCACTTGCTGTCATCCACAATAGTGTTTAGATTTGATGATTGAATATGGGAAGGATTCCTAGGTGGAGCAGTCTCTGAATTGTCCTTCCTTTAGTCTCTGCTCCATAGTTAGTCTCTACAACTCATTCCATGGGTATTTTGTTCCCCCTTTTAAGAAGGAAAAAAGTATCCACAGTTTTGGTCTTCCTCCTTCTTGAGTTTCTTATGGTTTGTGGTTTATACTTTGTGTATTCCGATCTTCTAGGCTAATATCCATTTATCAGAGAATGCGTACAATATATGTCCTTTTGTGATTGGGTTACCTCACTCAGGATGATATTCTCTAGATACATCCATTTCCTTAAGAATTTCATAAATTCATTGTTTTTAATAGCTGAGTATTACTCCATTGTGTAGATGTACCACATTTTTTTTTTGGTCTTTTTTTATTTTATTTTTTTTTAACTTTTATTGCATGATTTCAATTTATCTGAATTTGTTAAAATTTAAGAACATATTTTAAGTAAATAGAATTAAATTACATTCTTGTATCCCCTTTGTACCCCCACTCCTCTCAGAGACCCTCCTTCAATACTTACAATATCTTTTATAGTCATATTCTTTAAAATTTATAAACATTATTACAATAAAAATGAGTATTATAAAAGTTGATTGATATAAAAAAATCCATTTAACAGTCTTATGTAGATGCTCATCTACAGCAATAATGAAAATATATTTTTCTCAATATAAATTTTAAATAACTCCAAACATATTAACTGTATACTTCAAAATAATACATCACTACTAGTATTTTCTTAAATAACATAAATATATAAAGTCTTTTTGTTGGTTTTATATTTAGTAGAGTTTAAGATCTCAAGCTCAAAATAAGAACAATTTTTAGACATTAGATTTCATTGTAATAAGGCTGTACTTCAATGACCCTCACATCACCAAAGGATTTTACCTCCATTGGAGCTAAGCTGAGAGTTGATAGTTCTGCTGCACCAAGAAATGAATTGTAGGCTCGATTTTTGGATACAGACTTCCTGCTATGGTCAAAGCTATTTGACTTGAGTGAGTGACTTAATTCTCAGCCCACAGAGAACAGGTTACATTCATTTAAGAAATGGTGTAGGTATTAAGATGGTCTTTCCATAAAGTCATTCACCAAATGTTTCAATGAATAATGGTTCTGCTTGGAGGGTGGCACAGACATTAGGTGAGGGTAAGAATTTGGTTCATTAGCTGTGATAATTTGGAAAAGCATTCATCTCAGAGAAAGAGTAACTTATAAAGTCCTCTTCTTCAAACTTGAAACAAGGGTTACAAACTCAAGCAAAGCATTCAGTCTCTCTTTGTTGTTCTCTTATAATCAACCTCCCTAGTTAATCCTCTATGTTTCTTTTGGGTATATACATAGTTTTGAAATATATAAGCTGTTCTGAAAACATAGTATAGTGTAAAGACACAAAATAAACAATACTACTAATAGAGAGGCTGAGATAGGAGAAGCAAGATTTTCAGATCCTTATGTCATACACAGCAAGACAATATCACAAACAAGCTGAAAGTATATATACATTGTACAATATTGGATCTATTCCTCCAATTACCCAATTAGAGAGACCATTGGATGACAATCAACAAATTTCTAATTCCTCATATTTTTGGATTTCAATTGCTTAGGATATGTTGGTAATATTAATTTTCATATTAAGGTATTAAGAAAAGGTAATTGTCAATTCCTGTTGTTTTTGTTGTAAGAGATGGAATTTGATTTGTGTAAATTTGTTGAAAGATTACTTCCTTGCTTCTTCTAGTGTGTAGTTTTGCTCCTTATGTTGATGATTTCCATCTATAGTCTTTTGTGGAGCTGGATTTGCTGAATGATATTGTGTAAATTTGGTTTTGTCATGGAATATCTTGTTCTCGCCATCTATAGTAATTGAGAGTTTGGCTGGGTATAATAGCCTGGGCTGGCATTTGTGTTCTTGTAGGGTCTGTATGACATCTGCCCAGGATCTTCTAGCTTTCATAGTCTCTGGTGAGAAGTCTGGTGCAATTCTGATAGGCCTACCTTTATATGTTACTTGCCTTTTTTCCCTTACTGCTTTTAAAATTCTTTCTTTGTTTAGTGCATTTGGTGTTTTGATTATTATGTGATGGGAGGAATTTCTTTTCTGGTCCAGTCTATTTGGAGTTCTGTAGACTTCTTGTATGTTCATGGGCATCTCTTTTTTAAGGTTAGGGAAGTTTTCTTCTATAATTCTGTTGAAGATATTTACTGGCCCATTACATTGAGAGTCTTCACTCTCTTCTATACCTATTATACTAAGGTTTGGTTTTCTCATTGTGTCCTGGATTTCTTTGGGTTAGGAACTTTTTGCTTTTTGCATTTTCTTTGACTGTTGTTTCAGTGTTTTCTATGGTGTCTTCTGCTCCTGAGATTCTCTCTTCTATCTCTTGTATTCTAGGTTTTGTATCTCCAGGGTTGTCTCACTTTCTGATTTCTTTATTGTTTCTATTTCCATTTTTAGATTCTGGATTGTTTTGCTCATTTCCTTCACCTGTTTGATTGTGTTTTCCCGTAGTTCTTTAAGGGATTTTTGTGTTTCCTCTTTAAGAGCTTCTAGCTCTTTACCTGTGTTCTCCTGTATTTCTTTGAGGGTGCTATTTATGTCTTTCTTAAGGTCCTGTATCATCATCATGATAAGTGATTTTAGATCTGAATCTTGCATTTCCAGTGTGATAGTGTGTCCAGGACTTGCTATGGTGGGAGAATTGGGTTCTGATGATGCTAAGTAACCTTGGTTTGTGTTATTTATTTTCTTATGCTTGCCCTGCCATCTGGTTATCTCTAGTGCTACCTGCCCTTGCTAAATCTGACTGGAGTCAGTCCTTCCTGTGATCCTGGTTGTATCAGAACTCCTCAGAGTCAGGCTGTCTTTGTGGTACTGTGATTCTGAGATCCTGTGACCCTGGGCTTGTTAGAGCACCTGGGTGTGCAGCAGCTTCCTCTGGGTGTTGTGGTACTGGCTGTGGAGCCTGGGCTCAATGTCTGCTCAGGACACCAGCCCAGAGAGACTGGAAGGAACTGAGCCACTCTACTGGCGAAGTTCCTGTGTGCCTGCTGCTGCTGGTCCCAGTTATTCCCTGTGTTGGGACAGATGTTGTGTCCTCCTCACCTCTGATCCTGAGAGTGTCAGAGCACCTGGGAGTGGAGCTTCCTCTGTGTGTTGTGGGACTGGCTGCAGAGCTTGTGCCCAAGCCACATTTTCTGTATCCATTCTTCTGTAGAGGGACATCTGGGTTGTTTCCTGTTTCTGGCTATTATAAATAAGGCTACTATGAACATAGTGGAACATGTGTCCTTATTACATGTTGGAGCA
>NW_022196905.1:41297256-41322410 GCF_008632895.1 Mastomys coucha | reverse complement strand
TGTTTTTATTTACATGTCATATGATTTCTCCTTTCCCACTTTCCCCTCCAAAAAGAACAACAACAAAAAAACCCAAAAAAACAACAAGAACAAACCTCTGTTGCCTCCCCTTTGCCCCTGCTTGCTACCTCACACTCTCCCACTTATTGGCCCTGGCATTCCCTTACACTGGGGCACAGAAACTTCACAGAGCCAAGGGCCTCTCCTCCCATTGATGGTCAACTTTGCAATCCTCTATTATACACATCTTGGAGCATGTGTCCTTATTACATGTTGGAGCATCTTCTGGGTATATGCCAATGAGAGTTATAGCTGGGTCCTCAGGTAGAACTATGTCCAATTTCCGGAGTAACCACCAAACTGATTTCCAGAGTGGTTGTACCAGTTTGCAATCCCACAAGCAATGAAGTAATGTTCCTCTTTCTCCACAACCTCTCCAGCATCTGCTGTCACCTGAGATTTTTATCCTAGCCATTCTGACTTGTGTGAGGTGGAATCTCAGGTTTGTTTTGATTTGCATTTTCCTGATGACTAAGGAAGTTGAAGATTTCTTTAAGTGCTTCTGAGCCATTCGGTATTCATCAGTTGAGATTCTTTGTTTAGCTCTGTACCCCATTTTTTAATAGGGTTATTTGATTCTCTGCAGTCTAACTTCTTGAGCCTCAAGCTTGATTATTTCCTCCCTTTGACTCCTCTTGGGTGAATTCGCTTCTTTTTCTTCTAGAGCTTTAAGATGTGCTGTCAAATTGCTGCTGTATGCTCTCTCCAGTTTCTTTTTGGAGGCACTTAAAGCTATGAGTTTTCCTCTTAGGACTGCTTTCATTCTGGCACATAAGTTTGGGGATGTTGTCGCTTCATTTTCATTAACCTGTAGAAAGTCTTTAATTTCTTTTTTTTTCTTTCTTGACCAAGTTATCACTGAGTAAAGTGTTGTTGAGCTTCCACGTGTGTGTGGGCATTGTATTGTTTATGTTGTTATTGCGAGCAGCCTTAGTCCATGGGGATCTGACAGGATGCAATAAATTATTTCAATCATCTTGTATCTGCTGAGGCTTGATCTATGACCAATTATATGGTCAATTTTGGAGAAGGTACCATGAGGTGCTGAGAAGAAGGTATATCCTTTTGTTTTAAGATATAATGTTCTATAGATATCTGTTAAATCCATCTGTTTCATAACTTCAGTTAGTCTCACTGTGTCTTTGTTTTGTTTCAGTTTCCATGATCTGTCCATTGCAGAGAGTGGGGTGTTGAAATCTCCCACTATTATTGTGTGTGGTGCAATGTGTGCTATGAGCTTTAGTAAAGTTTCTTTTATGAATGTAGATGCCCTTTCATTTGGAGCAAAGAGGTTCAGAATTGAAAGTTCCTCTTGGTAGATCATACCTTAGATGAATATGAAGTTTCCCTCCTTATGTATTTTGATCACCTTAGGGAGTAAGTTCTGGATTTGTGGAAACATATTGTGTAAATTTGGTTTTGTCATGGAATACTTTGGTTTCTCCATCTATGGTCATTGAGAGTTTTGCTGGGTATAGTAAGTAGCCTGGGCTAGCATTTGTATTCTCATAAGGTCTGTATGCCATCAACCCAGAATCTTCTGGCTTTCATATTATCTGGTGAGAAATCTGGTATATTTCTAATAGGTCTGCCTTTATATGTTATTTGACCTGCTTTTAATAATCTTTCTTTGTATTGTGCATTTGGTGTTTTGACTATTATGTGGCCGGAGGAATTTCTTTTCTGTTCCAGTCTATTTGGAGTTCTATAGGCTTCTTGTATGTTCATAGGCATCTCTTTTTTTAGGTTAGGAAATTTTCTTCTATAATTTGGTTGAAGATATTTACTGGCCCTTTCAGTTGGAATTATTCACTCTCTTCTATACCTATTATCCTAAGGTTTGGTCTTCTCATTGTGTCCTGGAATTCCTGGATCCTTTGGGTTAGGAGCTTTTTGAATTTTGTGTTTTCTTTGACTGTTGTGTCAATATTTTCTGTGGTACCTTCTGCACCTGAGATTCTCTCTTTTATCTCTTGTATTCTGTTGGTGATCCTTGCATCTATGACTCCTGATTTCTTTCCAAGGTTTTCTATCTCCAGAGTTGTCTCTCTTTGTGATTTCTTAATTGTTTCTACTTCCATTTTTAGGTCCTGGTTAGTTTTCTTCAGATCCTTCACCTGTTTGATTGTGTTTTCCTGTAATTCTTTAATGGATTTTTGTGTTTCCTCTTTAAGGGCTTCTACTTGTTTACTTGTATTCTCCTGTACTTCTTTAAGGGATTTTTGTGTTTCCTCTTTAAGGGCTTGTACCTATTTACCTGTGTTCTCCTGTATTTCTTTAAGGGAGTTATTCATGCTCTTCTTAAATTCCTCTATCACTGTCATGAGATATAATTTTAGATCCAAAACTTGCTTTTCTGGTGTTTTGGGATATCCAGGACTTGCTGTAGTGGGAGTACTAGGTTCTGATGAAGTCAAGTAATCTTGGTTTCTATTGGTAAGATTCTTGTGTTTGCCTTTCACCATCTGTTGATCTCTGGAGTTAGATGTTTTTGCTGTCTCTGGCTGGAGCTTGATCCTCCTGTGGGTCTGTAAGCCTGTGTCAGCACTTCTGGGAGATCAGCTCTCCTCAAGTAAGACCTGTGTGCAGTGGGCTGTGGATCAATTGTCCCTCCTGAGTCCGGGGGTCAGAACAAAACCTGGAGACAGGTTCTCTACTTGCAGGTAAGGGGCAGAGAGGGCTGTGGCCCTGCAGAACATCCTCTTAGGTGAAGAGGGAGGTAGAATGGATCCTGTGCCAGCTACCCTGCCACTTCTGAGGCCTGTGCCTCATGGCTGGTGATGCCTTAGAAGATCACCAGAGAGAAAATGGAGATCTCACCTGAGTCTCTGGGTTGGAGCTCTCTCCAAAGACAAGCTCTCTGCTTTCGGGGAAGGGGCAGAGAAGGCTGTGCATCTGCAGAACCTCCTCCTAGGCGAAGAAGGAGGTAGAAAGGATCCTGAACTGGCTGCCCGACTGCTTCTGAGTCATATGTCTTTAAAATAACTTATATGCGTATGCGATGATCAACCATGATGTTCAATGAAAAAGGATATCCTTTTTTCACTTACCTTTCTTGACCAGATTACATATGAAAATGAACTGAATCCCAGTATATTTACATAGGCCTTCATGACCAGATTGTTACTCTCAGATCTTAAGTTTCTTCCTTACATAGCCCTCAGTAGATTCAGCATTTTTTTTTAAGAACTGCTCTTTTCCTTACAGCCAATTTCTCAGAAATGCTGGCTCATCTGTTTGCTCCCTCACTCCAACTTCTTTATTGTCAGAAAATCCTCTTTACCTCCCTGGCTTAACACATATTCAGTTTTCTTTTATCTATGTTAATAGTCCAGCCTTTCTGAATAAGAGATTCTTCCTTCAAGATTGTCTCAAACATAATAGGTGACTTAAAGGCTATAGAATGATGAACATGCTTGGCTATGATGAGTTTTTTGTCAGTGACTACCTAGTTTTATGTCAGGATACTGTCAATAAATTGTTGCTGGAGTTTTGTTGTTGTTGTTGTTAGAGAGACATTTTTCTTTATTTTTCTCAACATCCCTTTTTATTATTAAGTGATTTTTTTATTTATTTACATCACATTTGCTGTCCCCCTCCCAGTCCACACTTGCAGAGTTCTTCACACATACACCCAATTTCCCTTCCCTTTCACCTCTGAGAAGGTCTTCCTTCTTCTTTTCCCTGGAGCATCAAGTGTCTACAGGATTAGGCTCATCTACTCTCTCTGAGGACAGACAAGGCAGTCCTCTGCTACATATGAGCCAGGGACCTTGGACAAGCCCATGTATGCTCTTTTATTGGTGGCTTAGTCTCTGGAATTCCCAGGGGTCCAGGTTAGTTGACTTTATTCATCTTCCTACTGGGTTGCAATCCATTTCAGTTCCTTCAGTCCTTCCCTTAACTCTTCCATAGGATTCCCTGAACTCAGTCCAAAGCTTGACTATGAGTGTCTGCATCAGTCTCAGTAAGCTACAGGTAGAACTTCTCAGAAGTCAGCCATGCTAGACTCCTGTCTGGAAGAAAAACATAACATCAGAAATAGCGTCAGGGAGTATTGCCCACCTATGGGATGGATACCAAGTTGGGCTGGTCACTGGGCTGCTATTCTGTCAGTCTATGCTCCATTTTTGTCCCTCCTTGCATTTCCTTTAGATAGGAACAATTTGGGGTTAAGATGATAAAATGAACCAAGACTCTTAGGAAAACTCAACAGTGTCAAATATATTGTGGACTCCAATAACATGAATACTAGGAATTCTCTCTTTATTTAGTGACCTGTGGATAAAGCACATAACAGGAATTCTGCCTATTTTATTTCCTTATTATCACCATATTTTTGTTGTTTTTTTGTTTTGTTTTGTTTTTTTGAGACAGGGTTTCTCTGTGTAGCCCTGGCTGTCCTGAAACTTACTCTGTAGACCAGGCTGGCCTCAAATTCAGAAATCAGCCTGACTCTGCCTCCCAAGTGCTGGGATTAAAGGCATGTGTCACCATTGCTCTGCTTTTCACCATAATTTTTATCAGCACACTCAGACCACCTCTTTTTTTTTTTTTTTCGCTATCATTCTCTTTCCCAATTTGCTCAGTGTTAGTGACAACTTTTTAGAACAAAACTATTATATGTGAAATGAATTGATTGTACTTTTGGGTGCATGAGCAAGCTTCATTATGCTATTGTTTCATTGATATATTGGTATTGTTTCATATATAAAATAGGATTGTATAAATGCTTAGCATTGTTTGTGCTCTTTTTACTAGTTTTACAGAAAATCTCTCTGATAACACATGTTGCAAAAGGAAACTTACAAGAAGGAATGTAGAAGCATTGGGGGTATATACATACACCCCAATGTATGTATATATATACATATATATATACATATATATATAGAGAGAGAGAGAGACAGACAGACAGACAGAGACAGAGACAGACTGACAGAGACAGACAGAAACAGAGGAAATAGAAAGAGACAGAAAGAGAGGGTGCAAAGATAAAGAAGAAATGAAGAAAAGGGGAAAAGAATAAGTGGAAGAAGATAAGGAAGAATGGAGGAGAGGAGGGAAAGGAAGCAGATTACTTATATCATAAGTAAATGTGTCAAGTAAGTCCCTGCTAACATTTTGAAGAATGTTTTAGAATTCTTTCCTTTAGTATTTTCAGAAAGATATACACGTCAATGTTCCTGTTGTGGAGAATGATCAATTCTGAATATATACTTATCTTTGCTTGGCTGCAATCGAGGAAGTCCAATTTTATCTAAGTCTAAGGTTCTGTGCCCCAGTGCAGGGGAATGCCAGGGCCAATAAGTGGGAGAGGGTGGGGTGGCAGGCATGGGGAGGGGGAGGCAACAGGGGTTTGTTTTTGTTATTTTTGTTTGTTTCTTTGTTTTTTGGAGAGGAAACTGGGAAAGGAGAAATTTACATGTAAATAAAGAAAATTCTCTAAGTCATATAATTAAAGATTAAGATACTGTGATTACAAACAACCTAAGATAGCAAGATATTCCTAAATAACAATAGAGTGCCAGGTCTCTCAAATTGTGCAGAGCAGTAATTATAAGACCAACATGGAATTGGCACGCACACACAAAATCCAGACAAATCAATCAACAAAATCAAGTTGAAGACCTAGATATAAATCCATACACCTAAGGACATCTAACTTTTCTTAAAGAAGCCAGTAATCTACACAGAAAAAAAAAACCCACAATTTCTTTAATAAATGGTGCTAGTCAAACTAGATGGCTGCATGCAGAAGAATATATATATATATATATATATATATATATATATATGTGTGTGTGTGTGTGTGTGTGTGTGTGTGTGTGTGTGTGTGCGTGTGTGTTTCTGCACAAAACTCAATTCTAAATGGACCAAAGATACAAGATCATATATGCTAAACTGGTTGGAAGAGAAAGTAGGAGGGTATAACTTGGAAATCATCAGCACAGGAAAAGAGTTTCTGAATAAAATACTGTGGGTACTAAGATGATAAATTAACAAATGGAACCTAATGAAATGGAGAAACTTCTGTACAGTAAAGCACACCATCATTCAGAAAAAAGGGACAGCCTACAGAAGAAAAAACTCTTACCAAGTATACATCTGATAGAGGGCTAATAGCCAAAATATATAAAGAACTCTAAACTAGATATCAAAAACCAAATAACCCAATTAAAAGTGGGATATAGATCTAAACAGAGAATTCTTAAAAAAGGAAACTCAAATAGTGTTGCTGACTGCAGCTAAATGCGAACGGGTTTTCTGGAAGATAAGTAGGAGCCTGAGGGAATTAAGGGAACCGGACAGCAAGAGGGAATAAAACATGGGACTAAGCCATGGTTATGCTTTCAGTCCTCCATGTGTATTCAAATGAGAAACAAGCAGGCAGGCAGAAACCCCTCCCATAGTCTGTTAGCATCTTGCAGCCCAATCAGTATCTTCATCTTCAGTCTCTGGAGGCAAGAGTTCCAGCTTAACAGGAACATGGGAGAGGCGTGGCTATTAGCAGGAGCTTGGAGAGAGGCGTGGCTAATTGTGGCAAGGCAAGGTCTGAGAGAACCCGTTCCTGGCTGGAGGGAGGGTCATAAAATGGCTGAAAAATAAAGAAATGTTCAACATCCTTAGCCATCAGAGAAACACAAATCAAAACTACTTTGAAATCTCATCTTATACCTGTCAGAATGGCTAAAATTCATAAAACAAGTGACACTTCATGCTGGGGAGGATGTGGAGTAAGTGGGACACTAATACATTGCTGATGTGAGTGAAAACTTGTACAGCCACTATAAAAATCATTTCCCCCTTCCTCAGGGGGATTAGGAATCAATTTACCTTAAAGACCCAGCTGAACCACTATTGTGTATATACCCAAAGTGTCCATCATATCACAGAAACCTTACACAACCATATTCATTACTGTTCTATTCTTAATAGCCAGAAGCTGGAATATTATATATATATATATATATATATATATATATATATATATATATATATATATATATATATATATCCCTTAACAGATGAATGGATACAGGAAATAAAATCATGATATTTTAGGTAAGTAGGTAGAAATAGAAACAGCAAAAAAAAAAAAAATCATCTTGAGTGAGTTATCCTAGACTCAAAAACACAAATATGGTAGGTACTTGTTTATATGTGGATATTAGCTGTTAAGTTAATGAAAACCAAGCTATAGTTAGTTCATAAAACAATAGAGGTTAGGTATAGAATAGGAAAGGAAGATAGAAAAGATAATTATGGGTGAATAACTGGTGCTGGAATGGTAGGATGAAGTGAGGAGGACAGAAGGGAGACTGATGAAAAATGGAATATGGGGAGAGACAGCTAAGAGTATGGGCCATCTGAGAGGTAGTATGGAAATCTAATATACCAGAAGCTTCCTAGATTATAGGCATATATGAAGGCAATCTAACTGAATTTTCAAACCATGGAGGAAACAAACTCCAACCTGGCTGTGTCTTGTCACTAAATGACACTTCTACTCCTAAAATTGGATTACATATGATTAAGTTATTGGCCAAAGAGGTCTCATGGAAATCCCCAAACATCACAAGCCATTGTCCAATACTATATACTGCTCTTTACAAACTGAAGTCCATATTGCTGAAAATAAGACCTACATAACTCATTGAACATGGGGAAATCAAGCAGGTACCTATATAGAACCTTCTCCCCTATTTCTAGTGTCTTTGGTACAGAAAGGTACCTTTTGCATTACCAAACAAAAACATAAACATAGATTCAGCCACAATTCTTTTGATCTCCAATGGTGTCCTGCCTGTGAGATATGTTAGTGCAATGGTGACACAAAGCTTGTGGAAGTAACCCAACATCTGATTGACTTAAGGCTCATTCAACAAGATGCAACCCATTCCTGACACTGCTTGTGTGACCAAAGACTGAAACTAGGTAATTCAGGGATCCATTATAAAGTCAAATGCTACTATTTAAAACAAACAAACAAATAACAATGTAGACTCCTAATAACATTGTGCCAGTTTAATATATCAGTCCTTTGTTCAACCATCATCAGAAAAGCTTCCTTCTACAGCAGATGGGAACAAATATAGAGACCCACAGCTAGACAATATGCACAGAGAGACCTTGAAACTCTCAGTCTAAAAGGGAAACCTCCATCAAAATACCTGTCAGAATTCTGGAAACCCTAGGGAAGAGGAGGTAGAAAGAATGTAAGAATCCCAAGGGTTGGAGGACACCAAGAAAATATGGCCTTCTAAATCAATATTATCATAGGAAACACAGAGACTGAAGCAGAATGCACAGGGCTCATATGGGCCTGCATTAGGTCATCTGTGTCTGTATTATGCCATCCAGTACCTTTTTTTAAGCGGGATTCCTGAGCACAATTAACAGGGCTCTGGTTTGTGTCCCACTTGTTGAGCACTTTTGCTTCTATTCTAACTTGGGTTATTATGGCTATGATGAAACATCAAGACCAAAGCAACCCATAAGCAACATTAATTCAACAGGACAGGGACCTGGAGACAAGAGCTGATACAGGGGCCATGGAGGAGTGCTGCTTACTGGTTTTTGCCTCATAGTTTATTCAACCTGCTTTCTCGTAGAACCTAGGACCACCAACACAGTGATAGCACCACCCACAATGGGCCCTTACCCATCAATCAGAAGTCTTGCACTGTTCAACCATGGGCTTGAACTTGGTGGCCAGTCTCACAGTCCTCAGAGCTTGGTCACACCAGGATCTCAAGGTCACAGAGGCAGCTTGACACTTAGGTACTCTGACACACTTAGAATCTCAGGATCATAGGATCCCAGAATCACAGGATCACAGAGACAGCTGGACTCTGAGGAGTTCTGACTCAACCAAGATTACAGGAAGAAAAGGCTCCAGTCAGATAGAGTGAGGAAAGGGAGCACTAGAGATAATCAGATGGCAGGAGGCAAGCATAAGAAGAGAAACAATAGAAACCAAAGTTACTTGGCATCTTCAGATCACAATTCTCAAACAAGAGCAAGTCTGGGATATACCATCACACAGGAAAAGCAAGACTCAGATCTAAAGTCACTTCTCATGACAAGGATGAAGGATTTTAAGAAGGACATAAATAACTCCCTTAAAGAAATGCAGGAGAACACAGGTAAACAGGCAGAACACAAAAGAGGAAACACAAAAAATCCCTTAAAGTTTTACAGGAAAACATAATCAAGCAGGCAAAGTAAATGAACAAAACCATCCAAGATCTAAAAATGGAAATAGAAACAATAAAGAAATCATAAAGGGAGACAATCCTGGAGTTAGAAAATCTAGGAAAGAGATCAGGAGTCATAGATGCAACCACCATTAGCTGGGCAGTGATGGCGCATGCCTTTAATCCCAGCACTTGGGAGGCAGAGGCAGGCAGATTTCTGAGTTCGAGGCCAGCCTGGTCTACAGAGTGAATTCCATGACAGCCAGGGCTACAGAGAGAAACCCTGTCTCAAAAAAACAAAAAAAACAAAAAAAAAAAAAAAAAAAAAAAAAAAAAAAAAAAAAAAAAAAAAACCAAAAACCAAAAAACAACAAAAACAAAAAAAACATAGATGCAACCATCATCAACAGAATATAAGAGAGAATTAAGAATCTCAGGTGCAGAAAATACCTTAGAAAACATTGACACAACAGCCAAAGAAAATGCAAAATGCAAAAAGCCCCTAACCCAAAACATCCAGAAAATCCAGGACACAATGAGAAAACCAAACCTAAGGGTAATAGGTATAGAAAAGACCAAAGATTCCCAATTTAAAATGCCCGTAAATATCTTCAACAAAATTATGAAAGAAAACTTCCCTAACCTAAAGAAAGAGATACCCACAAACATACAAAAGTCTACAGAACTCTGAATATACTGGGCCAGAAAAGAAATTTCTCCCATCAAATAATACTCAAAACACCAAATACGTTAAATAAAGAAAGAATATTAAAAGCTGTAAGATAAAAAATGTCAAGTAACATATAAAGGCAGACCTATCAGAATTACTCTAGACTTCTAACCAGAGACTATGAAAGCCAGAAGACCCTGGGCTGATGTCATACAGACCCTAAGAGAAGATAAATACCAGACCAGACTATTAAACTCAGCAAAACTCTCAATTACCATAGATGGAGAAAAAAAACAAGATATTTCTCGATAAAAACCAAACGTATACAATATCTTTCCACAAATCCAGGCCTACTAAGGATAATAGATGGAAAACATCAACAGAAGGAAAGAAACTATACAATAGTAAAAGCAACAAAGTAATCTTTCAACTAATCGAAAGGAAGATAGGCACACAAACATATTGCCACCTCTAACAACAAAATAACACGGAATAACAATCACTTTTCCTTGATATCTCTTTACATGAACAGACTCAATTTCCTGATAAAAAGACATAGACTAACAGACTGCATAAGTAAACAGGACCCAGCAATTTGCTACATACAGGAAACACACCTGAGTGACAAAGACAGACACTACCACAGAGTAAAAGATGGAAAACAATTCTCCAAGCAAATGGTCCCACGAAACAAGCTGGAGTAACCATTCTAATATCAAATAGATTTGACTTTCAACCAAATGTTATCAAAAACGATAAGGAAGGACACTTCATATTGGTCAAAGGAAAAATCTACCAAGATGAACTCTCAATTCTGAACATCTGTGCTCCAAATGCAAGGGTACCCACATTTATAAAAGAAACTTTACTAAAGCTCAAAGTACACATCACACCCCATACAATAATAGTGAGGGACTGCAGGACTTGAAGGAGTTTGCAATCCCATGGGAAGAACAACAGCATCAACCAACCAGACTCCCTAAAACTCCCAGGAAATAAGCCATCAACAAAAGAGTACACATTGCTCCAGCTGCATTTGTAGCAGAGAGGATGGCCTTGTCATGCACCAATGGAAGGAGAGGCCCTTGATAGATATCCCAGTATAGGGGAATCAAGGGCAGGGAGGTGGGAGTATGTGGGTGGGTGGAGGAATACCCTCATAGAAGCAGGGGAAAGGAGGTAGAGTGTTTCCAGAAGGAAGGGAAACTGTGAAAGGGGATAACATTTGAAATGTACATAAAGAAAATATCCAATAAAAAAAAAAGAATGGCAACCTAGCTGATTTCTAATGTATGAATATCAATAAATAGCATCCACTAAGAAAAAAGTTTTATAAATAAAGTTTGCTTGAATAAAAGAATAGTAATTAAAATATACTGTACCCTTATTTTTTTTAACAGCTCTCTATATTTAATGTTTCTAATCCTCCTTTTCTCATATCTGAGATGGGCACATAATGTCTGCTTAGCAGGTCATGTAGCAGTTATCAAAACTTCACTTAAAAGAATGTGAAATTCTTGAGATAATTAAATTAGGTGATAAAGTATGAAAAAGTATCATTAATCATTTTGATTTCTACTTTACTGAATCTACCATTTTGTAATAATTGTTTATTTCTTGCCTCAATTTTAAATATCATAAGACTCATTGAGATGCCATTAAATTTGAAGTGATTCAATTCATTATCTCAAGACTTTGCCAATCAAAAGGAAATATACACGTACATATATAGGCATATAAACAATGAAGCCAGGGTTATTCTTAACAATGTTGGGCAAGTATAGGTAAGGTTTCTCAGGAAGGGGATAGTTCTCTAAAATTTTTTCTGAAATGAATGGTGACAGGTACCACAGGGAGTCTTGCTTCTTAAGGAGTTGGTGATCACAGTAGGGCTGTGTAAACCACATAAGCATTTGTTGAGAGCCCAGTATTACTGATATAGAGGATCCCAGGAGACACAGAAAGAAGAGAATTGGTAGAGTCTGAAGAAGCTTCAGATTTAACAGACACATGAATTCACCTTATGTTTTCTGCCATTTTACTCAAAGGGAAGTTCCTTTAATTCTGATTCTAAATGGACCAGATTTTGAGGGAAAATAAAGTATTAGAATCATTTTCAGACAAATTTCACTTTGTATATTCGTCTGTTCTGGAGCATAAGATAAACTGGCAATTTGCTCCTCTCTGTAGATGAAAATGGTACACTTGTGGTGTCTATAACAATTTTCCTTGCATATTTTAATATTAAAACCCAACTCATGATATTGTTTGGCAATTGCAAATGCTTTTAAGCTAGGTACCCTCTGTTTATCACCTGCACTTTCTCCTCAATTCTGTCTGTTCTTGAAGTTTCTCTCTAGGTGTACAATAAATACCTACCACTGAGCTACATTCCCAGCTAGATCATCTCAATGAGAACATGAAGATAAGTCTTATGGTAATGTGTTGCTATTGCTGTCTATTTATAACCCAACACTAAATCATGAGTTCTTACAGAAACCTGTTCAGGCATTTTATTGTTAATTGCTATATTTAATAGATTCTCTTTCCATGCCTTTCCCCAGCAGCCTCCACCTCCCCACTCCCACCTAACATATATACATCAGAGAAGTGGGGTTTGTTACACAAGGCAAGTTTCTAACTGATGGAACCTGAGAGGTATTAGATGTACCAGTGGCTACAATGACTTACTCTCCCACTAAAACCATCAGATGTGAGGTGAATAGGAAAACAAACAGAAGAGAATCTGAATGAAACTGTAATTATTGTTGCTTTTCTTAGATCCATGATGT
Source organism: Mastomys coucha (assembly GCF_008632895.1). Taxonomy (NCBI): domain Eukaryota; kingdom Metazoa; phylum Chordata; class Mammalia; order Rodentia; family Muridae; genus Mastomys; species Mastomys coucha. The sequence continues at coordinate 41,309,688 of NW_022196905.1, read as the reverse complement.
CATCATTGCTAAAACTGGTGTGATGGCTAATGTGCTACTGTACACTCAGGGGCTTTGGTGAGTGCTATCCTCCATTCATATATCTTTACCGCAAACACTGGACATAGATGAGGAGGGGATTGATTATAAAGTCTGAATATGCTTCAGCATAATTGGGCTGAGCTCCATGAACATGATAGAATATTTTTGTTTTGGGAGTGCCCAAAGTGAGTTACAGAAGTATCTCCACAAGTTATAGTACAGGAATGATCTAACATGCCTGAAAAGCTTTTTGTGTAGATTCAGTTCCAGATAACAAAGATAGATTTTAGACTGGCTTCTCCCCACCTTTGGAATGAGTGTGGGGTGTATTTGCTTGCAGCTGTTCTCTATTGCTAAGGAGGGGAGTGGGCTGGTTTTAAGCATCACAGTGGGCACTGCAGTAAGTCAGATTACATCTCTACAGGATAGACCAAACTTCCCTTAAGGACACTGCATATAGCTCCCCCCACCCCAGGTACTTGTGGAGAGAGGGATGATTTCAATCATTTCCCTTATTCCAGTTTATGTGGCAGATGAGGTTGTGTGTTGTGCTAAGTTCCTTCTGAAGTAGAAAGGAAGAAATAAAAGAGCTATGCTCATTCTACCAGACTCTCTTATACTGTTCAAATACAAGTTGGAGACTCAGATTGTTTTCTCTCCACTGACTTTCTATGGCAGAACCAGCCGGGTGGCTCAGGCCACAGAAGTGGCAGGGTAGCTGGAACAGGATCCTTTCTATCTCCTTCTACAACCAGGAGGGACAGCAGATCCACAAACCTCTGCACACTTTTCCTGCAAGCAGAGAGCTTCTCTCCAGGGAGTGCTCTGACCCCAGGTCTCAGGTGGGACCAGCTGGGAGGCACAGGCCACAGAAGCTGCAGCCTTCATTCACCCATCTGTACCCAGGAGGGATGGATGATCCACAGCTCTCTGCACAAGGGTCCAACCGGGGTAGAGATGATCTCCCAGAAGTGCTGATACTGGCTTACAAACCCAGTCAGAGACAGCAAGAACATCTAACACCAGAGCTTAACAGATGGCTAAAGGCAAACACAAGAATCTTACCAACAAAAACAAAGACTACTTGGCATCATCAGAACCTAATATTCCCACCACAGCAAGTCCTGGATACCCCAACACACTGAAAAAGCAAGATTTGGATCTAAAATCATATCTCATGATGGTGATAGAGGAATTTAAGAAGGATAAAAATAACTCCCTTAAAGAAATACAGGAGAACACAGGTGAACAGGTACAGTCCTTAAAGAGGAAATACAAAAATCCCATAAAGAATTGCAGGAAAGCAAAACCAAACAGGTGAAGGAATTGAAGAAAACCGTCCAGGATCTAAAAATGGAGGTAGAAACAATTAAGAATTTACAAGGAGGGACAACTCTGGATATAGAAAAGCTAGGAAAGAAGTCAGGAGCCATAGATGCCAGCATGACCAAAAGAATACAAGCAATCGAAGAGAGAATTTTAGGTGTAGAAGATACTGTAGGAAACACTGACACAAGAGTCAAAGAAAATGAAAAAAGTTCCTAACTACAAACATTCAGGATACCCAGGATACAATATGAAGACCAAACCTAAGAATAATAGGTATACAAGAGAGTGAAGACTTCCAAATTAAAGGGCCAGTAAATATCTTCACCAAGACAATAGAAGAAAACTTCCTTAATCTAAAAAGAGATATACCCGTGAATATACAAGAAGACTACAGAACTACAAATAGTTTGGACCAGAAAAGAAATTCCTCCTGTCACATAATAATCAAAACATCAAATGCATAAAACAAAGAAAGAATACTAAAAGAAGTGTAGGAAAAAGGTCAAGTAACGTATAAATGCAGACATATCAGAATTACACCAGACTTCTTGCCAGAGACTATGAAAGCCAGAAGATCCTGGGCAAATGTCATACAGACCCTAACAGAACACAAATGCCAGCCCAGTCTACTATACCCAGCAAAACTCTCAATTATCATAGATGGAGAAACCAAAGAACTTCATGACAAAACCAAATTTACAGTATCTTTCGACAAATCCAGCCCTACAAAGGATAAGAAATGGAAAACTCCAATGCAAGGAGGAAAACTACGTCCTAGAAAAAGCATAAAAGTAATCTTCCAACAAAAGTAAAAGATGTTAGCCACATGAACAGAATTTCAACTCTAACAACAAAATAACTAGAAGCAACAATTACTTTTCCTTAATGTCTATTAATATCAATGGACTCAATTCCCCAATAAAAAAAGACATAGGCTAACAGAGCGAGTATGTAAACAGGACCCAACATTTTGTTGCATACAAGAAATTCACCTCAGTGACAAAGACAGACACTACCTCAGAATTAAAGACTGGAAAACAATTTTCCAAGCAAATGGTCCCAAGAAACAAGCAGGAGTAGTCATTCTAATATTGAATAAAATTGGCTTTCACCCTAAAATGATCCAAAAAGATAAGGAGGGACACTTCATACTCATTAAAGGTAAGATCTACCAAGATGAACTCTCAATTCTGAACTTCTATGCTCCAAATGCAAGACCATCTACATTCATAAAAGAAATTTTACTGAAGCTCAAAGCACACATAGCTCCACACAAAATAATAGTGGGAGACTTCAACACCCCACTCTCTGCAATGGACATATCATGGAAACAGAAACTAAATAGAGGCACAGTGAGACTAACAGAAGTTATGAAATAGATGGATTTAACAGATATCTATAGAACTTTTTATCCTAAAACAAAAGGATATACCTTCTTCTCAGCACCTCATGCTATCTTCTCCAAAATTGACCATATAATTGGTTACAAATCAGGCCTCAACAGGTACATGAAGATTTCAATAATTCCTTGCATCCTATCAGGTCACCATGGACTATGGCTACTCCTCAATAACAATATAAGCAATAGAAAGAATCAGTCAAACCAGGAGGTGGTTCTTTGAGAAAATCAACAAAATAGATAAACCCTTAGCCTGACTAACTAGAGGGCACAGCGACAGTATCCTAATTAATAAAATCAGAAATGAAAAGGGAGACATAACAAGAGAAATCAAGGAAATCCAAAAAATCATCAGATCTTACTACAAAAACCTATACTCAACCAAACTGGAAAACCTGGATGAAATGGACAACTTTCTAGACAAATACAAGGTACTAAAGTTAAATCAAGTTCAGATAAATTATCTGAACAGGCTTATATCTGCTAACAAAATAGAAAGAGGCATTAATAGTCTCCCTACCAGAAAAAAGCCAAGAACCAGGTGGGTTTAGTGAAGAGTTTTATCAGACCTTTGAAGAAGACCTAATACCAATACTCCTCAAACTCTTCCACAAAATAGAAACAGAAGGTACTCTACCCAATTCATTCTATAAAACTATAATTACTCTGATACCTAAACCACACAAAAACCTAACAAAGAAAGAAAACTTCAGAGCAATTTCCCTTAAGAATATTGATGCAAAAATACTCACTAAAATTCTTGCAAACCGAATCCAAGAACACATCAAAACGATCATCCATCACGATCGGCTTCATCCCAGGTATGCAGGGATGATTCAATATAGAAAATCCATCAAACAAACAAACTCAAAGAAAAAACCATATGATCATCTCATTGTCTGCTAAGAAAGCATTTGACAAAATCCAACACCCTTTCATGATAAAAGTCTTGGAACAATCAGGAATTCAAGGCCCATACTTAAACATAGTAAAAGCAATATACAGCAAACCAGTAGCCAACTGGTTTATTGATGATATTATTTCATCAAACTAAATGGAGAGAAACTTGAAGCAATCCCACTAAAATCAGGGACTAGGCAAGGCTGCCCACTCTTTCCCCACCTATTTGATATTGAACTTGAAATCCTAGCCAGAGAAATTAGACAACAAAAGGAGATCAAAGGGATACGAATTTGAAAGGAAGAAGTCAAATTATCACTATTTGCTGATGATATGGTAGTATCATCAGTATTAGTATTTTTTTCTATGAGTATGAAACTAATAGAAAACTAATAGAAACTAATAGAAAAAAAAGTGGGGAAGAGCCTGTAGCACATAGGCACAGGAGAACATTTCCTGAAGAGAACACCAATAGCTCATGCTCTAAGATCAAGAATTGACAAATGGGACTTCATAATATTACAAAACTTCTGTAAGGCATAGGACACTGTTAATATGACAAAATGGCAACCAACAGATTGGGAAAAGATCTTTACCAATCCTATATCTGATAGAGGGCTATTATCCAATATATACAAAGAACTTAAGAAGTTAGACTCCATAGAATCAAATAACCCTATTAAAAATGGGGTACAGAGCTAAACAAAGAATTCTCAACTGAGGAATACTGAATGGTTGAGAAGCATCTAAAGAAATGTTCAACATCCTTAGTCATCAGAGAAATGCAAATTAAAACAACCCTGAGATTCCACCTCACACCAGTCAGAATGGCTAAGATCAAAAACTCAGGTGACAGCAGATGCTGGCGATGTTGTGGAGAAAGAGGAACACTCCTTCATTGATGGTGGAATTGCAAGCTGGTACAACCACTCTGGAAATCAGTTTGGCCATTCCTCTGGAAACTGGACATAGTACTACCAGAGGACCCAGCTTTACCACTCCTGGGCATATACACAGAAGATGCTCCAACATGTAATAAGGACACATGCTCCACTATGTTTATAGCAGCCTTATTTATAATAGCCAGATACTGGAAACAACCAAAATGTTCCTCAACAGAGGAACTTATACAGAAACTGTGGTACATCTACACAATGAAGTACTACTCAGCTACAACAATGAATTTATGAAATTCTTAGGGAAATGGATGGATCTGGAGAATATCACCTGAGTGAGGTAACACAATCACAAAAGAACAAACATGGTATGCACTCTCTGATAAGTGGATATTAGCCCAGAAGCTCGGAATACCCAAGATACAATCCACAAACCACAAGAAACTCAAGAAGTAGGAAGACCAAAGTGTGGATACTTAGTTTCTTCTTAGAAGAGGAAACAAAATACCCATCGAAGGAGTTGCAGAGTCAAACTATGAAGCCGAGACTGAAAGAAGGACAATCCAGAGGATGTTCCATCTGGGAATCCTTTCCATATTCAATTATCAAACCCAGACACTATTGTTGATGTCAGCAAGTGTTGGCTGACAGGAACCTGATATAGCTGTCTAATGAGAGGCTCTGACAATGCCCCACTAATACAGAAATAGACTCGCAACCATCCACTGGGCTGAACAGGGAGTCTCCAATAAAGGAGCTAGAGAAAGGACTCAAGGAGCTGAAGGGTTTGTAGCCCCTTAGGACTAACAACAATATGAACTCACTAGTAACCTCAGAGCTCCCAGTGACTAAACTATCAACCAAAGAGCACACATGGTGGGACTCATGGCTCCAGCAACATATATATATAGCAAAGGATGGCCTAATTGATCATAAATGGGAGGAGAGGCCCTTGGTCCTGTGAAGATTTATGCCCCAGTGGAGGGGAATGCCAGGGCCAGGAAGTGGGAGAGGTTGGGTTGGTAAACAGGATGGGGGGGAGGAGAGGAAACAGGGTTTGTTTTATGTTTTTGTTTTTGTTTTTGATATTTTTTCAGAGGGGTAACCAGGAGAGTAGATAACATTTGAAATGCAGATAAAGAAAAATGTCTAATAAAAAAAAGCAAGTTGGAGACTCAGATTTTTATATATAAAATATATGTCTTGACTTCAATTTTTTCCTCTTATCTTCCCTGGTTCTTTGCAAAGTAGATAACCCTAAATTTCTACTTGAATGAAGAAAAACTCTGTAAATTCATATAAAGTTTCTAAACAATCAAAACACTGTAGTGTTTATCCATGCATAAAATATCCTATAGAACTGAAAAGAATTATCTGAGAACCTCCAGTTATCCCATATAAATGAGCTAACCATGTGCTTGACACCAGAGAATAAGAAATCTCATCCAAATTATTTGCTCCATAGTCTTATGGGTAAATTATAGGGCCTTATAAGATCTTACCCCCTATTTGCTATGTAAATTCTAATCAGTCTTTCCTTAAATTGTTACAAATACATCATGATAGGATATGAAGCTGCTATTTTAGTTCCTATTGCTTCTATATCAAATGATCTCTAACTCTGTGGTGTAAAATGAAACAAAAATGTTTTCTTAAAGTATCAAAGTAAAAAGTCCTAAAAAGGATTTAATGATGCTAACATCAAGCTATTACTGGAGATTGTCCTTCTGTTGGCTACAGAAAGAATTCATTTTGTCCATTTCCCGATGCAAGAGGATATAGTTTCCCATTTTTTTGGCTTCTTGGATCATCATTCTATTCTCTCTTACTGTCACATATTTCTTTCCCCGTCTCCCAGCTTCCTATGCTATAGTATTCTCAGCTCACAACTGTTAGTCATATTGACCACATACATTCCATAGTATAGCATATTTGTAATGTCTAGGCATTAGGATATCTTTAATGGTTCATAGATTATTACATAGATATTCTGCAGATATTGGTACAATACAGTTCTACTCTTCTGGAGGAACTTGTGGCAATATGGCACAGTTATTTTGAAGAAGTTATCATTATCAAAACATTCTTTAAAAACAAAACAAAAACCAAAACAAACAAAAGAAACTAATGAGCAAGCAATGAGAGAGAGACAGGAAGAATGCCAAAAATGGGACTGGAAATTGGGTCAGTGGGTAAAGAACTTGTCATGTAGGAATGATGAATGGAGTTTAGATCCCCAGCACCTCTGTAAGTGCCAGGGAGGTGTGAGAGTTTGTATATTCATTGCCTGGAAAACAGAAGAGGGAGAAACTCCCATGCCAGTTGGATAGCAAGACTAGCAAGATCAGTAAGTATTAGTTTGTATTTCAAAAACTTACCTCAGTATATAAGGTTGTGAGCTATTGCCACAAACTTCTACATCAACCTCTACCCACCCACATGCCTGTGCATGCATGTGTGCTCCCAGTTGTTAGCATACACATGCACATCACATACACATATATACCAAAGGAGAGGGAAAATATCTGACATAATTACAAAAAGTAAACAAATAAACAAACAAACAAAAGCCTTCAAAGTTTGAAGAAGCTAAAATTGTTATATTTATGATACATTCTGATTATCTTCCCTGGTGAGTGTTTAGGGTTTGCTTTATTGTATTTCCTGGGTTATGTGTGGAAAGCATTAGGGAGAACAGTAAGTGTTGGAGTCAGCTGTAAGTACGAAAGCATGATGTGCGAAGGGGGCCACTTTCCCTCTCACTATATCATAAAGCCAGTTATTGCAAAGTTGCCTGGTGTTTGAGAGTGAAAATGCGAGAGTCATCCCAGATTTCAGAGTTCATGAGAACACAGGCCCTGTGATGTGAAGGAATTGGAGCTATGAGGTATTTTCAGTCTCTGATTTAATATTCTTTCCAATTGGACTGACATCATCATCATTTATCTTCAAGGAAACCAGAGGGAGGCCAAAATTGTTTCAGTTTCACTCTGTTTTACTGGTAAATTCCAGTCCGTTTGCTGATGTCCTCTATGAAGTGATAATTCATGCTGCCACCACATGAAATGAACCAAGTAAATCAAAATATTTTTCAGAGGGGAGTTGCCTGAGGAAGTGAAAGAAACAACGTGCTGGCCTTCACATGCTGGGCTATTTTTGGATGGCCTTCTTCAAGGATCAATTTAAAACTAAATTCTAAAACAAAGCTTTCTTCAATGAGGCAGAAAAATATGCCTAAGATCCTCTTCTCCTTAACTAAACTCACCAGCTTACTGCACCTGTCTTGACTGCAAAAAATCCTGAACTTGTTCTGCATAACACAAAACCTACTGGAAATAGTAATTATGGTTAAAAATGCAGGATTTGTTAACATTCATTTAGTCATGATTTAAGTAAAGATCTTTGTCATAGTCAATGTTCTATTGCTGAGAAGAGACATGACGATAATGGCAACTCTTACAAAAGAAAATGCTTAATTGAAGCTGGCTTCCTGTTTCAGAGGCTTAATCCATTATTATCATGGCAGGAAGTATGGTGACATGCAGGCAGACATGGCGCTGGAGAAGTAACTGAGCGTTCTATATCAGGACCTGTATGCAACAGGAATAGAAAGCCACTTGGATTGGCAAGAGTATTTAAAAAACCCTCAAAGCCTCCCCACCCCAGTGACACATTTTCTCCAACAAGGCCATACCTTCGAATCCTTTCAAATAGTGACAGGCCCTGGTGATCAAGCATTCAACTCTCTGAGCCTATGGGGCCATTCTTAGTCAAATACAAACTTTGACAAACACTATTTGCTTCTTTGCTCTCCTACCTTTCTGGGCAATCAATTTATATTTCATTCATTCAATTTTACTAAGCATGATTGCATTAAATATCTTATGTCCACTCATGTTGTACCAAGTTCTACAGGAGTAAAAAGGCACCTCAGATTTGTGCATATTCTAGCAACCCAACTGTTGGCCCAGTCTTCAGTTGGAAATGAAAACTCTGATTTGAGGACTATGAAGAAGAAACAGGGAGGTTTGGGATGATGATCTGTTTAAAAATTGGCAGGAACACTGCTGAATTGTAGTTACTGGGAGACAAACTGAAGTTACTAGGCAACTGGCTATATACTTCCTAAATGAGTAAGCATGTCTTACCCTTAATCACTGTCTAGTTGTCATGTAGCAGAAGCCAGGTGGAAAGCTTATGCTAAAAATGCAGGGTGTATGATGAATAGGAAATTCAGTTATTGGAATCAAGAAATATTTGCTTTTCCTATCAAACTTGTTTTACTCTGGTCTCATTCATTGTGTAAAAAAATAAATAATACTGTCCCCTAATTCTTTAGCTGCCCCACTAAGATTTGGAATTGGATTGTCTGGATTTCTATGATTCAGAGTAACTATTAGTGTCAGTAGGAGTCAAGTCATATAGCTGAGAAAAATCTAGTCTTTTTCTTTTTTGTTGTTAATGTACTGGTCCAATAAATTTAGTATACAGCTGAAAAAGGACCGGTATCCTTATTTTGTAGACCTCCTAATCATGTCCTTATTTGTGTATGAGATTCCACTAAACTTTATCCCAAATTATCTTCACCTTGAGTGTTTTTTATTACTTCCCTATACTCATATAGGTAGATTTTTCTATTTCCTTTTCTTTTTTTTCTACTGTTCTCTTCTTCTCTAATTTTTCCATTTTTATTCTAGGGAAGCTCAATGAACAGATATCGTTTGAATAGTTAAGTGCTCATTCTCTTCTCCCTCCTTCTAATACCAAGTCATTGAATTCTTGTTAGAATCAAGAGAATTATCAATACATTTCTATATCTTATCTTTTTGGCCCCAAGGGTGTTGGTACAAATTCTGATTTGATATTTTAATTCATGGTTACATGAGGTGACTAACTGTCAACTATATCAAAGACTTTTCTGAAAAACAACACCAAAAAAATCTATAACTATATACCAGTTATCTTGACTCTGAGAATTTTACATTATACCCAACATCGGGGAGATAATTAGAGGATCCATTTCTCTGGAAAATAATCAATGCATTATAGAAAATGAATCAATCTCTTTGAGTTATAGATTTCAAATATTAATTTGGTAAATCCTTTATTTTAAATAAATTTTTAATATGAACAAATATATTTACCCAGAAAAACTATATTTAATTTAATGTAATACAAGATAAGATATAAGGCAGAAGAAATCATCATAAAATCATTTCTTACAACCCTTCACTGGAAACTCTGTCTGTGTAAGACTGTGTGTCTGTGCACATGTGGGTGTTAAGGGATGTATGTCTGTGCGATCACATGAGTGTGTGTGTGTGTGTGTGTGTATGTGTGTGTGTGTGTGTGCGTGTATGTGTTTGGGTGTACGTGAGAGAGAAAGAGAGAGAATACTACTTTTAGGCATTATTTTAGAACATTATTCTAGGCATGCTTTTTGTTCTGCCTTAGAAGTTAAGCAATGTACACAGTTTTGACATACCCTTCACATGGAAGGAATTCAGCATCTGAGAATTGTTCATAATGAAAACTTCCTTGAAGGCCACAAGGAAAATCTGCAGCTTCATACTTCCATTTTCAATTTTCTTGCAAATGTCTTGAGAGCAACGTGTTCTATAACTCTGACCAGCATGCCTTCTGTTCAGAAAAGCACAATTAAAATACATTTATTTAAATTAGTTTAAACATATTCTTAGGGCACAGAACTTGCTCTACGATCTTCAAGGTTATCTGCATTTGTGTATATGAGATGATACTTTTCTTCTGTGCTTCACCAGCAGTTTACATAAGAAATTAAATAACACCACTCTATGTTTTAGGAATACCAGACAAACACAGGGTGTCCCAATGACTCTGTTATAGGAAGGCGTTGATATCTGGTAGCTATGGAAAGATCATTGAACAGAGAGATAACTTACTGAATGACAAGTGACTGCAATATTTTGTCCAATTTTGTAGTTAACTTATTGTCATATGTAGAGATTGGGAGATCACAATGTGTTTTGCTTCATTTCAGTCATATTTAAAACCCACAACCAAGGCCTGCACACTGGAACCTATTCCTAAAATAAATAAATAAATAAATAAATAAATAAAGACAAAGACTCAATGCTACAAATATTCTGTCCCATATACTGCATATGCTATCCAAGTAGAAGACCAGGAAGATTACATTACCAGCCACTGTGTTGATATTGTAGGTAGACTGGATAAAGTCAGGAAAAACCAATGTGTAAGCAAATTTTGTGCTTTTATTTTTTTAAACTTTTATTGCATTATGATGAGAAAAGTTACATGATTTCAATTTATCTGAATTTGTTAACATTTAAAAAATAGTTTAATTAAATAGAATTGAATCACATTCTTGTTCCCCTTTTGTACCACCTTTCCTCCCATAGACCCCCACTTCAATACCTACAATATCTTTTTTGTCATATTCCTTAAAATTTACAAAATATTATAACAATAAAAATAAGTATTACAAAAGTTGTTTGATATAAAACAACAATCGATTTAACAGTCTTATATAGATGCTCATCTACAGCAATAGTGAAAATACATTTTCTCCATATAAATTTTAAATAACTCCAAACATATTAACTATATACTTAAAAATAATTCATCACTACTAGTATATTCTTAAATGAACAAGAATATGTAAAGTCTTTTTGTTTGTTTTGTATTTAGTAGAGTTTAAAATCTTGGCTCTTATTGTGGTACAAGCCCAAAATAAGAACAATTTTTAGATATTGGGTTTCATTGTAATAGGCTGTATTTCAATGACCCTCACATCACCAAAGAATTTTACCTCCATCATAGCTAAGCTGAGAGTTGATAGTTCTGCTGCACCAAGAAATGAATTGTAGGCTCGATTTTTGGATACAGACTTCCTGCTATGGTCAAAGCTATTTGACTTGAGTGAGTGACTTAATTCTCAGCCCACAGAGAACAGGTTACATTCATTTAAGAAATGGTGTAGGTATTAAGATGGTCTTTCCATAAAGTCATTCACCAAATGTTTCAATGAATAATGGTTCTGCTTGGAGGGTGGCACAGACATTAGGTGAGGGTAAGAATTTGGTTCATTAGCTGTGATAATTTGGAAAAGCATTCATCTCAGAGAAAGAGTAACTTATAAAGTCCTCTTCTTCAAACTTGATACAAGAGTTACAAATGTCAAGCAAAGCATTCAGTCTCACTTTTTTGTTCTCTTACAAGCAACCTCCCTAGTTAATCCTCTATGTTTCTTTTGGGTATATGAATACTTTTGAAATATATAAGCTGTTCTGAAAACCATAGTATAATGTAAAACATGAAATAAACAATACTACTAATAGAGAGGCTGAGACAGGAGAAGCAAGATTTTAAGACCCTTATGTTGTACACAGCAAGACACTGTCACAAACAAACAAGCTGATAGGGTATATAGATTGAACAATTTTGTACCTATTTCTCCAATTACCAAATTAGAGAGATCATTGGATGACAATCAATAAATTTCCAATTCCTCATATTATTGGATTTCAATCAATTAAGATATGTTGGTAATATTAATTTTCAAATTAATACATTAAGAAAAAGTAATTGTCACTTCGTGTTGTTTTTGTTGTAAGAGGTGGAATTAGGTTTGTGTGGATATGTTGAAAGATTACTTTCTTGCTTCTTCTAGGGTGTAGTTTTGCTCCTTATGTTGATGTTTTCCATGTATTATCCTTTGTAGGACTGGATTTGTGGAAAGATATTGTGTAAATTTTGTTTTGTCATGGAATATCTTGTTTTATTCATCTATGGTAATTGAGAGTATGGCTGGGTATAATAGTCTGGGCTGGCATTTGTGTTCTTGTAGGGTCTGAATGACATCTGCCCAGGATCTTCTAGCTTTCA
>NW_022196905.1:41289239-41296026 GCF_008632895.1 Mastomys coucha | reverse complement strand
TGGCTTTCTCTGTGTGTTGTGGGACTGGCTGCAGAGCTTGTGCCCAAGGTCTGCTCAGAACATTAACCGAGACAGACCAGAAGGAACCAGAGTCACTGGGATGGCAGAGTTCCTGTGTGCCTAGTCCTGCTGGTCCGTTACTCCCAGTGTTGGGACAGATGTTGGTTCCTGCTCACCTCTGATACTGGGTGTGTCAGAGCACCTGGGAGTGGAGCTTCCTCTGGGTGTTGTGGAACTGTCTGCAGAGCTTGTGCCCAAAGTCTCTGATCCTGGGTGTGTCAGTGCACCTTGGAGTGGAGCTTCCTCTGGGTGTTGTGGGACTGGCTGTGGAGATTTTGCCCAAGGTCTGCTCTGGACCCCAGCCCAGACAGACCAGAAGGAACCCAACTCACTGGTCTGGCAGAGTTCCTGTGTGCCTGGTCCCGCTGGTCCCAGTTACTCCCAGTGTTCTCTTAGGGTCTGAATGACATCTGCCCAGGATCTTCTAGCTTTCATAGACTATGGTGAGAAGTCTGGTATAATTCTGATAGGCCTGCCTTTATATGTTACTTGCCTTTTTTCCCTTACTGCTTTTAGTATTCTTTCTTTGTTATTTTTCTGTTTATGTGTATTTTTACTATGAAAATTTTTAATGTGGATTTCACAATTACATAATTTAGGTTTAGAGACCATTTCAAAGCTTTGACCTTTCTTATTTTTTTAACTTTTATTGCGCTATGAAGAGAAAAATTACATGATTTCAATTTATCTGAATTTTTTAACATTTAAAAACATATTTTAAGTAAATAGAATTAAAACACACTCTTGTTTCCCTTTTGTACCCCAACTCCTCCCAATTCAATAACTACAATACCTTTTTGTCATATTCTTTAAAATTCATAAAATATTATAATAATAAAAATGAGTATTATAAAAGTTGTTTGATATAGAACAACAATCAATTTAACAGTCTTATGTAGATGCTTATCTACAGCAATACTGAAAATACATACGTTTTTCTCAATATAAATTTTAAATAACTTCAAACAAATCAACTGTATATTTTAAAATAAGGACAGAAACTGTTGATGTTAAAATATCAGACTCCATTAAGGATCTTAACAATAAGTACAGAAGCAAAAGTGGAGTATGTCCTGGTGTTTTCTAGCCTCATCATCTGGCCTCCATCACAACATACCATGTGGACTCAGAAAAGCCTTCCCATCTAAATAGTACCAAATGTGTGTGGCTTTGCTTGGCACATGGTGTTGGTGAGTATCCAAGGTGTGCTCATCAACTCTCCATAAGTAAAAAGTGATCATACTAGCGATATAGACAGTATGCTAGAGGAAATAACTGTTTCATCTAGGTTAATCTGAGGTCATGAGAAAGAGCCATACTTGGATGAAGTTAAAGATACTGAAGCATATGAGATAGATGAGAAAAAAAAATGCCTTCTCAGATTCTTCAGAAACTGTAATTAGTGGTGTGCAGTGACTGGCCACAGCAGTTTGGGCCTTCCTTCAGCCAACAGCTGTCTTTCCTTTTAAAGAAGAGCTATATAAGGCAGGCAAACCACATGGCCTTCTTTACAGCAGCTAGAACTTTTTCTCTCTATCATTCTTTAATCTCTCTGCTTTCCTTCAGAAGCTGGGAGAAGGGACCTTACCAAAGAAAGAATCAAAAAAAAAGCTTCTGGTGTTACGATTTCCCAGACAACCTTCTGGAATCCTTAAACAAAAAGCCAGATACTCGACGACACCGTGAAGTGGTTTGCCCTGGTGTTTCTACTCTGACAGTCACTCCATAATACCTCCAGGCTGTGTGGACAAAAGCCAAACAGAACTGTCACCTTTGCCCTGTGCTTGCAGGCTTTGAAGATCCCTGTTGTCCCTGTGAACTTGTAAATGTAGCTCCATCTTCCTTCCCACAGGCAACTCTGGGCCCTTGGAGGTACAAAGGGAAATAGACAAATGGCTCTTCTCTCCAACTTCAACGGAACCGTAAAACCCAGTCTTCTGTCACATCATTGCTTCAGATATTCAGGCTTTCCAAACTCTGGGTCAACCTTCAATTGCAATGCATGAAAAGATACATTCGGTGCTCTTCCCAGGACAGCTATAGCCAGAATGAAATACAGATTTTTGTTTGTTTGTTGGTATCAGGACACGAAAAGAACTGGAAGGCTTCCTACAATCATCCCACTTCTAAATTTGAAGAGTTTCAAGCATGAGAGTGTTTTGTTGAAAACATAATTTACAGATGGACTTTTTGGAATTTTTTGACTACAGTCAATGGAAACTCATGCTGCATATTATTAAAAACATAACAAAAAATTCTTAATCAATGAACTTTAAAAATATTGAAAAGAATTCATTGTGCAGAACGCCTGAGGAGGATAGTTCAACCAATGTTTTAAGCTCTGAGGAGGCATCAACAACTTATCCTAGGTAATGCCAGCAAATCTCTGTACATATGCTGTGTGCCATCAACTCATATTAGCTAATCCAACTCAAAGTCAGAATTATGGAATACTGCAATTGTTATTCCAGATCTACAGATAAAGAAGCTGAGGGTGACTAGATAATAGTTTTTCCCAAGACAATAAATGGTTGCATTTTGAAATAAGAACAGTGGTCAAGGTCATACAAGGACACGTGCTCCTCTGCATAAAATTTCAGAGCTTCTGTTAGACATTAGACTGTTTTCATTCATATTTTGCCTCTTACCAGGCACTGGGTAGAGGGCATCATGAATAGAATGAGGTCTTGATCAGTACATGACTTTAAATCTCTTGTTTCAGATTCAAATTCTGTAGACACCCGACTCTACTTTGTTCAAGTGTGCATCCTTTAAAGGGGTTCAGAAGCAAGTATCTGGCTGCTGAAGTGGGACTCACATAAGAATAAATTTGTGCAAACGTGGAATTAAGTTCAGATGCCTAGCAACAAGAGGCATTGCACTCTATTATAGTAACAACTAATAACCTTGGATGAAAAAAAATCTAAATCCTACTTAACGACTACCATACAATTTAGAAAAATTGCCACTGCAAATAGCATTAATTGCTTTCAAATGTAAGTGGCCTTGTTTTGAAAAGACACCATTTTGAATTTTATCCTACCCGTAAACATTTTATAATCAATGGAAAGAAAACCTGAAGAGACTAACTGCATGCTTTGTATGAGTTTCTGTTGCGCTCTAATGCTATGGACTTTGACTCTAATTCACATAATGTCTTCCAATATAAACTTGAAAGTTAGATAATGTGGCAAGTGAACGGACAAAAGCGACTGTGAAGCAGAGAGAGTAAGTGAGATTTCTACTGCAGAATGCTTTTTGACACGGTCCAGTTACTGTATCACAACTTCATGTTTCTTAATCTTGGCAGTAGAATAAAGTCCTTAGCAGAAGGACTTTTTTCAAGTCCAAAAACATGACACTTCAGAGCTCCAACCATAACTTCTCCTTTTTATGTCTACGGGATTTACAGTGTTTGCAGATGGAAGTAATTTAATACCTTGGTGATCTTTCATCTAGCCTGTTTCCTTTACGTGACCTTATGTTTACTATAAGAAAACACCAACAAGGTGTCTGATTTCTTCATGGAAAAAATGGCAACTATTTGAAACAAAAGGATTTTGTCTAACAGAATCATAAATCTTTCACTGTTTCTGTAATTTAACAAAAAAGGCACATTTGTTCTGTCGAGGAGTGTTTGCTGCTGAGACAGGCCCATTTGACTTTCTCATAAAAAATGCATTATTGGTGGTGGGGTGGGGGGAGGGCAACAGAATAAAAACTCACTGTTCTACCTATGGCATGAGATTAAGGTCTTTTAATTTCCATGAATTTTCCTCAAACTGTCCATAAGTTATCATTTGGAATGAAAACCCTAGAATCCTGTTTTGAAAATCAGAGCAAGTTCTTTGTGCCCTTCAAACAGCCTTGCTCCTGCATGTGTGGTTCCTGCTGATTTTAAAACCCATTCTAAACTCCAGAAAACAGACTCTTCCTGGGATGAGAAAAGCTGCTGGTAACCACAGTAACACACCTATCCAGGGAATCTCTCATTGACATTTAATAGGTTGAATCATAAATAATGGAATAAAATCTTTCAACAGAAGACCAGAAGCTGCAACCAAAATACTCAGGAAATGGATAACAGCTGTCTTTAAGGTGGTGAGATGCAAGATGCCTTGCTACATTGGAAGAAATTCATCTCATCAGAAAAAGAACTCAAATCTGGAGGGTGTGTTTTGTTTGTAAATGATTAGGAGGATGCAAATTCCATATAGCCTTGTGTGTGTGGAGCACTTATTACTATGTCTATAAAGATATTTTGTAGATGCCAATTAGAATGTAGACTTGGTAGCCACATTTGATTAGTTTATTCCAGTATGATTTACATATATATGTTTTCACAGTCCTTATTAGTATATGAATTAGGGGAAATGCACTATTATACACAATTATGTGCAGAATACCCACAGTATTCAATGATGTTCTGTTCCTTGGAAGCAGACTAGGAATCAAAGCACATAGAGCGTCATAGATCACGAAGAAGTCACGAGTAAACTGGTATCTGAAGGTGTCTGGTGCTTAATAGAAAGTGTGGATATCATGACAGGGCCCCACTAAGGGATAATAAGACCTTGAAAACTTACATAGGTGCAAATAAATGATGATTTTTTTTTGGTGCTTAAATTGCTTCAGTGTGTTGATTTCTGGCCAAAACCCTTATTCATTCCGTTTTACAAAACATCTACAGAGCCTGCTGTTTCAGGGGGTACCTCCGGTGTTTGAGGTAAGAGTATCAACCAAGCAGGCAGTGTTCCTAGCCGTTGCCCAGTGTCTTTTCTACAGCTGCAGCTCACAGTTTCCTCCCCATAGCCCCCATGATTTTAGCATATAGGAAAAGGAAGTGATTTTATTACAGCAGCAGTGCCACTGAAATCCTGCTACCTTCAGATGTAGGGGCAATAGAAAAAACTCTCCATTTTAATATCTTGTAATTCAGGTGATAGAAATGTAAGATTGATCTGTAGACACAATTCTTTTGACCTGTGGATTCAACTTCTTTTCCAAATCCTCTGCATTATTTTGTAGCTATTAATGAAGTGACTGGGGTGGTTTGTCTCTTTTGTTGACAATACACTTTCTTAAAGCGCTCACATTGAGCTTTTGATAACCATTCTGTTTCACAGATTTCACTCAAAATTCTCCTGTCTGATGATTTAACAATGAGATTCTAAGTAATTCTGCATTTCACCTTGTTATGTATAACAAGATGAGAACAGAGACTCCTGACTCAAGAGTTCTAGACACTGAGAATGCCGGATCTGATTCATAGGCAAGTTAGAAATATTTTCACTCAGCTCAGTTTTGAAATAGTTTTTCTGTCCTTACATATTTTATATATTTATTAGAAATCATTGTATATATATTGCATTTGTTGCATAAATCAATAATTCATAAAGCCTACACAAGGCTTCCAATAATGTTCATTCTTTGTCTTCCACACTGAGGTGTGAATTTGGGGAAGTGCAAATAACATAGATAGCCCACAATATTGCAACTGGTATAATTAGCAGCTGATAAAGGTAATGGAATAAATTAATCTTCCTTTATAAAGCAACAGTTTAGAAGTTATGTAGATGATAAGACACAAAAATACAGTTATAACTGCCTTTTTTATTTGAGAAATTTGGATTCAAAAAGGGAAGACACAGCAGTTAAAATCTAGCACATGAAAGATACACACAATTTGAGGCAGCGCACACAGATCTTACTCCTTTTCTGGCAGGGAACTTTTGTCTCATCTGGCTGTTTTTGTCCTGGTTTCCATGGTAATTTCCCTTCCTTTTTCTCACTCCCCACAGCTACCTGTCGAATCAGACAGACCTGTCCTTTACAGATCACCCTTGACCTTCACTTCTGGGATTCTCTCTTGCTTAGTAGAGTTTGGCTCAATGTGTTTGGCCCCAGGAGGCTTGTCCAGCATCTGAAGGTCTTCTCTAGGGGCAACTGACATTATCTAAGTTTGTGACATAAAGACAGAAGTCAGAGCCTCATAATGTGGAGTTTCCTGACACAAATACAGGACATTCAGGCATTTCATTATTTGATTAAGAAATATACTGAATCATTTCTAAGATCACCAAAAATAAAAATATTTACTGTTTTGCCTGTTTTAATACAATAATTTTAGATTCAAATGAAGTGAGTTCTTGCAAAAAGCAGAATCTAATCCATAATTTTAAAATATTTTCAGCAAACTCCATTTTACATAGTACTTGTTCTCATGTTAATATTGTAGTTAATTTGGAAAATGATGAAAAATGGCTTGAATCTTATGAAAGCTATTTTAAACTTGCTCATAATCTTCAAAGAAGACCAACTTTTGTTTCACATATAATTATTCAAAATAACCAAATGAAATGTATGGATATGATTAATGGGACATACACAGGAGTATTTGTTTTTAGTGAAAATACTAGACAATGCAAAAGTTTAGCTCATGGCTAATTTAGGAAGCATTTTCCTGTATTGTAAATTCTTTGGTAATGTTCTCTCTCTCTCTCTCTCTCTCTCTCTCTCTCTCTCTCTCTCTCTCTCTCTCTCTCTCTCGTGTGTGTGTGTACCTCAAGGAAGCCAGACCACTGAGAGTATAGAAATGATTATGTGTGCTTCAACACTTCAGCACACAAAACGACAATTTATGTCGTTTATGGTCCCTGGAGACCATAAAAGAATCTGATTCTTGGTCGAATTATATATATATATATATATATATATATATATATAT
>NW_022196905.1:41274722-41289229 GCF_008632895.1 Mastomys coucha | reverse complement strand
GTCCCTCCGGACTCTGCTTAGAAGTCAACGTTAAGGCTTACCTTGTATCCTAGCAGAGATGGGTAGATCCATTTCAACTCAGCATATACCCTTAATCAAAACTCATTTGCAGTCTTGGAAGAACAGTAGAGCAAAGCCAAGGATGGGACTATGGAGGTACTAGTTAATAGAATGACTTCCCAGCCTTGAAGAAAAGGCTAGAAGTCCATGGCTAAAGCAGTTCTTCATTGCTGTGGATTCCTTGAACCTGAGCTACTTGGCCTGAGATTTGCTTCTGATGCTATAGAATCATAGAGACAGTTGTGTCTTAGGTGTGAGGAGGATGGATGTTATCCGGGTATTTAATTCAGGTGTGGTTTTATTTTATCCCTTGGTAGTAAAGATGCTTGCAGCACTGTGCTGCTCTGAGCTACTCCATTCCTTCCAAGGAGAAATTAGAAACAGTATCCTTTTATCATGAGAGTTTTTTGGTGAGTGGGAAAAAAGAGTCATATAGCCCTGTTCATTTTCTTTGTTACTCAATTAATAGTAATATCTTTGGGCATTTCTAATTAGCAGACCAAATAATGTTATACTATAGTTGGTGTCCATATGATGATTTAAGAATACTCTAAAGTTGCTGGGATGTGATCATGGCCTTCAAATCTACATTTCTACCATTTGCTGGAAACACCTTCTATTGAAAATGCAGTTATAATTAACAACTTCTTATCTAAGTTACTAAAGTTTTGAAAATGAAATTGGTGATAGATATGAAAATATATATTACTATCTATTATACACTTATATAATTGCATTGTTCAAGTGATGGAATTTCCTCACCAGAACCTTGGTATACATAAAATAATAAGATATTTCAGAATACTTAAACCATGTCTTTTTAATTATAATAGAAGTTATTCATATGTGGCTACTAGAGACACAATATTCATGGATTCTGTTATCTTAGGAGAAAGGCAAATTCTCAGAGTGGTTTCTACAGTCCTTTCTGTAACAAGCTCTCTTCCTGATTGTGATATAAGGCACAGCCAGTGGACCATGACAGAAGTGTCCTTCTGTACTTAGTATCATGCCGCTGTGATTGGCTACATGCACAAGTGTAAAAGGTTTCCTCATGTTATACAATACCATATCCTATTGGAATGTACCATAAAATTATGTATGCACACATATAAACACACACATATGGGACACAAGTTCTTTTAAAATTACAAACCCAAAATTTCTTGTCTTTCCAAGGTATTGTTTAGGCTAGAAGTTAAATAACTTCTGAAATGGAGTTTTCATCTAAGAAGAGACTGAACAATAAGGGAAGTTTCAAAATGTAAATGGTCATCCTTCATTAGTTAATAAGATTATCAACAAGGTAATTACAGATTACAGATCAGATACCAAGGATGGCAATCAATTCATTTCCTTTGGCCTCTGTTCCACAAGTGGCATATATTTTAGATTTATTGATTTGTTTTATTTCATGTCTATCAGTGGGCATGTGTGGTGTCCATAGCATTTGGAAGAAGGCATAAGGTCTCCTGAAAGTGGACTTTTGGGTGGTTGTCACCTACCTTGTGTAATTGGACTCAGGTCCTCTGCAAGAGTAACAAGTGTTCTTAAACTCTGAGCTACAAATCAGTCCAGCTCTGACAATTTTTTTTTAAACAAGGCATATAAAAAAAGGTAAAATGGAAGTATTTTCACATTACTTCACATTACTCTTAAATCCTTTAAATAATGTATTTGTTTTCTTCCCCAAAAGATAGTTTCTTTTTTAACTCTCAGAATATTTTTTACTGACCTTTTCTGATTCCTTTCAATAAGAGAAGATAATAGGAATGAATACACTGATGGATTTTCCTTGTGTACAAGAAGACTCATTGAAAACCCTCCATGGAAAGCATGCTTTTGTAATCCCATAGTAACCCCATGACCTTGAAAAGACAATTCTAGCTTGAGAATGAAAATGTCTTTACAGCCTGCCCAAAGCAGCAGGGACCCATGCGGAGGGATTTGGGGAGCTTTGATATATTTAGAGACAATTCCCTTGATTCTATTTTCTTCAGTGATCAGAAGCAAAGGTTTAGACCCAGATGTACAGTGGGAAGTGGCAGAGGTAGCATCTCCATGTTCATTGGGCCCAGAAAAAACCTTTAGAGGACAGTTCCAGAGCAATGGTTTGAACAGCTGAGCAGAGCTGCAATTAATTGTCCTTTTGTTTAGATTACTTTGTCATTTGTCTTTATTGTCCGACAATCACCTTGGGGAACATTGAAAGATTCCTGGTAAAACTTTCTTTTTCCTATTTCCTTATGCCATCCTGCTCCCTTATCCCTGAAATTCCCAGTGCTTCTGTGAAGGAAGAAAAGACTGAGTAGTAAAGCTAACACATAATTGGAGAAGTGTGATTTCATGTATTTCTTTGACAGGCTGGTAGGCTCATTAAATATTCTAATACAGTGGGAATTTATAAAAGTACTCTAATAGATCTCATTTATTTGCTAAGTAAATTGTCTGGTGAAGGTCGTGATTAATACAAAGAAGCATAAATTGTATCAATATCTGACATCAAGAATAAGAATGGGAGAAAATATTTAGCTTTGAGAGGGGCAAAGTGTAGGGACTGTAGCTTACTGATAAAGTATTTGGCTCAGTTGTGTGAGGTTCTAAATTTTACTCAGTATTGCCATAAAGGAAAGAGAAAGGAAAACAGGGTGATATTTGTCTGAATACCCACTACAGGCTCATTATAATAAAAGGTAATGGAAAAATAAAGACATTAATAACTATGCTATTGTTAAACAGAAATTTATCTAAATATCAGTTTCCTCTGCAAAGAATAGTAGCTTAACAATTGCCCATCATGCATTGCTCTGAGTATTTTTCAATTTTTAAGTAATTAAATTTAAGTTACAAGCCTATGATGGGTAAATGTTTGTGTGTGTGTGTGTGTGTGTGTGTGTGTGTGTGTGTGTGTGCACGTGTGCGTATTTTCGTGTGTGCACAAGCTATGCTGCAAGACTTTTGGGTAAGCAATTATTTACATATAGCTTAGAGAGGGGTTCATAATGACATTAATATTTCTATACCTGGCCCTAATAAAAAAACACGGGAGTCATCTAATCTCCCAGAGTGTAGTAGTTTGTATCTTTGTATCAAGATAAATAGTGACTGAAATATCAGATCTGGGATCTCAAGGTTGCCTTTTTCAGACTTATGCCATTACCCTTCCTAGTCCTCAGACTTTAGAGTGTGTCCTGGAATACACATTCACTTTTCCATATTTCTATCTATTTGGTTTCTCCTTTAGGAACTTCACAAGCTCTGGAAATAGGTAAGTCAATTCCTTATGAATATCTGGGTGGTAAGAACATGGAGAGATTTGAGAGGAGTTCGAAGAGGTGAAGCATAATAGAAATATATTGTATTTTAAAAAATTTTCAATTAAAAAAACAAAGAAAGCAGAAAACAATCTCTTGTGTTTGAGTGTAAGGAGGGGATGGAAGGTGCTCATATGTGCACATAGTCTCTACTCTGTACATGAATATTTCAGAGTCAAAAAGAGAAAAATCTGTGATGGTAATATGCTTTTCTTTCTTTCCTTCTTTCTTTCTTTCTTTCTTTCTTATTTTCTTTCTTTCCTTCTTTTAGGTTTTTAAACGAACCTTTCCTTTATTTTTTAAAATGTGCATACAGGAAACAAAACACAAGAAGGCAAGAACAAAGTCACCCAGTCACAAGCAGTTCATCTCCATGTGTCATTCTAGATCCTGCAAGCTTATGTACACTTAGGTAACTGAGATTATATAGGCTAGACCATGTTTTCCCTACATTGTGAATATTCACCAACTAAAAAGCCCTACACTACACAAGGATTTTGATAACCAAGAATACACCATGCCATCTCAATCTGTCAAACAAAATTGTAATTCTGTCTTTCTTGGCAACAGAAATTTTATAGAAGACAAAAATGTCAGCAGGCCTCTAGATATATGTACTGGAAAAGTCACAATTAATCCCAGTACTCAAGAAGTAGGCTGAGGTACAGAGATAGTAAGTTTGAAGCAAAATTGATACATTGGGAAATCTGCCTCAAAACACAAGCCAAAATGAGATGAGGAGGGGGAAAATGAGAGAGAAGAATGAAAAGAGAAAGAGATAAGGGGAATAAACAAAATGATGAAGGAGAGGGAGAAAGAAAAGAAAATATGGAGAAATGAAAGTAAGAAGAAAAGTGCAAACCTAACTGAACAACCGTCCAGCTTAACATGACAAGACAAGAGTTCTTGGCCTCAATGAGCTTTTTCAGTAGTCTTTAGATTATCAAACAAGCAAACAAAAAAATCAGAAACTAAAAACCAAAATCTCAACAAAACTAGATATATTTTCTTCACTACTAATGTAAGAGGGATGGCCTCCAATCACACGCTTGATAGAGAAGCTAGAGAGCCTAGCAGTGCCCTAGCCCTAGATCTTCTGAGGACAAGTTGGATTCCTGTCATTATTCTTTTTCTTAATAACAATAATATTTTGAAAGATGAAATCTGACTAATTGAGGCCTCTGCTTAATTGAGATCTCATTTAATAAGTGCTGATATTTTAAAGGAGTAATGACAGTGTGACATTCAGTGCTTCCTTCCCCCGAGACACCTCTGATGACAGTATAATCAGCCACATGATGGATGGCAATTCCCCAAGCATGCTTGGCTCCTCACCTCCAGGCCTTTGCACACACTGCTTCCACTGCCTGAAATTGTATGACTTGCCTGACAACCTCCCTTTTTATCTTAAATCTAGTTGCCTCCTTTTTAATCTTCAAGACTCATCTAACATGCAATGTCTTGTTAGATGGTTTCATGATATCAATTATTTTTAAATTTATATGTTGGACTCCAAAAATAATTTCAATAGCTTAACTTAAATAACTAAAAGCCATATGTTATTAAAATTACATGGATATGATTTTAGTCAAACTTGTGATAGATATTATGTGTCTCTGAACAAATTTCCCAAGCTCTCTATGTACATTTTAGAGTATGTGGAGATACCACAATTGTAAGTGAGGATTAAATGGGTACCTCCATGATAATGATAACTACCAATTAAAAGTATATATATATATATATATATATATATATATATATATATATATATATATATGTATTAAGTACTTTTATTGGTTTAATAATGTATCAAACCATAATAAAAGCTAAGGACTAATAAGACTCCCTCAACAAACAAACAAACAAGTAAACAAAAAAACCCAAACAAAGAGTGTGAGACCAAAAGTCTACTGAAATGCAATTGACTTTGCTTTGGATTGGTCATCCACTGATGCTCATCTCATGCCCTTAAGTGTGATTAATATATCCAGTGAGATTCCATTATAGAAAACAAATTTTTCCTTTGCACATGAGACACACACACACGCACGCACACACACACACACACACACACACACGTGTATATATATATATATATATATATATATATATATATATATATATATTTCTTATATTTTAATCACATAATAATGCTCATAATCCCATGGTTAATGAAATTAACCATGGTGCTTTGCATTGAATCCAATCCTGATTCCAAATTTGATTGTGTTGTATAACCAATCAATGTGCCTAATATTACAATGGGATTAGTTCTTTCTAAAATTTAAAATAAAATGACTTTATTTTCTATAGTTTATGGTAAGTGCTATTATAAATCCTGTCTCTGTTTAGGACTTTCTACAACAGATATCTTTACCTAAAATCATGGCATTATGGTTAAATTGCTTTTATGTATATTTAGGATTGAAATTTTTGTCTGCCTGCCTCAGGTTACTGGTAGACCAGAACTATCCAACTTCAGATAGACATTAAACAAGATTCTTCCCTGTAATGATAATTGCTTTGGGCCCCAATCTGATTTATTTACTAGCTTTTCAATTTAGAAGTCATTTCTTTTTAGGACCTGAAGGGCTTTTTGCACTGCCTAGGGAATTGGGCAGCAGCATTTAATTAGAAAGAGGCCAAGATATTCAACTCACACCAAAATTTGTGACATTTATGATGGAACTCTGGTCAAGAAAGAAGAAAATGTGGATTGGGAGGATAAGTGTATTCCTGTTTTAACTTTGTAATGAATTTTCCTGAGTTTGTGCAAGATTGGGAAAACAGGGAATTCTGATTTTTCTCCTGCAAACATCAATAGTCAGCTAGAATCTTGGGTGTTCTCTGAAAAGGGAAGTGTAGATCAGCACAGATAGTTCTTTTTGCAAAGCATCATGAAATCAAATTCTTTGCCTTACGAACAAGTGGTACTTGGAAAGTAAAATGAATGTTTTCAAGAATGTATTATTATTATTGATTGGGGTTTACATCCACATTTGATTCAATAATTATGAACCTTAATAAAAAGTCTGTGTTCAATTCCCACCAGGATGTTGGGAAGTAACTGGAACTCAGAGGATGTGCGTTGTCTCACAATACAGAAAGCCCTTGAATCCCAAAGGCAATATTTTTCTCTGAAAATCATTATATCCTTCAAATTTTGTTAATAAATATGTTTGAAGCATAATAATAATGATGATGATGATGATGATGATGATGTGAGTTGTTGCAGAGTGTGCTACTGCTTTCTGTACAACTAAACTTTTGCCCAGAATTTTATCCTCATATTTTACAGTTCTGTTCCTTAATATTTTCTAGGTATTTTAATAGAAGTTGTATAAAAGGAAACAAATGTGAGAGGAATATTTTGTCATAGAAATTTCAAAGAATACATTCACATTTACAAACCTTGAACACCCTGGCAATTATAAAATCAGCAGCACAGACCCCCTTAGGAAAGGAACATTGACTCAAACACAGATGTTAAAAATAAAAGAAATATATATTTTCACTGAAACTCTCTAGAGACCTGGAAAGATTATTGAAGGATTAAATAATTAATTGCTACTAAAAGACACATTTCACAGATATAATTTAAGTTAAATTTAAATTTCCTTTCACTTTTTGAATAGTAACTAGCAGATGAACATGTGTCTATTAAATATTACAACCATATCAAGAGAGAAAGAAAAACTTCATCAAAGCTATTAAGTTGGTCGTTTGACTTAATAAAAAGATATAAGTATAGACAATCATTATATAGACCACAAAAGAAAAGAATATATCATTTCTATATGTTTAAAACACATAATATGAAGATAATATAGCTCAATGCTACAAAATGTTTTTATCAAAAAAATCAGTTCCCTTAGAAATAAATAATTCACAATATCATTCATACTGGTGTGTCTGTATAGTAAATAGCTTAATGTATATAATAGGTTAAGTTAAAAAGGACAACGACTACCTGAATGATGTCAATGTTATACACTCATTGATTTACTATTTTTCAATATATCTAATCCTACAAAAGTTTTTCTTATTTGAGGTTGTACACTACAATAATGGATAGTTAGACTCTTTACAAAATTATGTATATTTTTACAGCACACTGAATGATTGAAATATAACTCTTTTCTTAATATTATCACACACATACACTCAAACATAACATACATATATGTAAATTGAAAACATATATAAATCAGTAGTGACTTAATTGTATTAATTAACTGAGTGTTGTATCTTTTCACCAGTCAAGGAACAAATGGAGTTTTAACTTAGAGTAGTTTTGAATGAAACCATTTTTAGGTTCTTGCTAATCATATCTGTAATTACTTAGACCTGTTTCCATTTCTATTGGGTAGATATCTATAAATTTTTTGACATTTAGAGATGTTATATTTAACTGTATGAGAACACGAAAGCTAGTTTTCTCCAAATTGATTTCATATACCATGCTTTCTTTCCAACCTTATATAGCTTTCTGTTGTTCTACACTCTTGTTAAAACTTGGTGTTGGCAGTGTTTAATACTTTAACCCATTGTGAGGGATTGTATGGTGCTGGTATGCAAACATGTGTATTAAGCACAGATGCACATGGAGACTAGTGACTAAATTGTGTGCCTTGCTTAATTGCTTTCCACTTATCATTTGAGACAGGGTTACTCACTGAGCCTTGAGCTCAATTGTTATTAAGTCTATTGGAAACTGAGCTATAGGGTCTTCTTATCTTTGTACTTTTGAGCTAGGGTTACCAGCACTTGCACCTGCACTTGTTCTTTATTTTTATATAGGTGCTAAAATCATGGGTCTTCATGGTTACACTTGCTTACTGATCAAATCATCGTTCCCAGACTAGTGTTTATACTTTTAGCTATTTCATGAAAGTGCATTTTTCATTTTCATCTCTCCAATAACAATATGATTGAAAACTTTTTTCCATTGGCTAATTTTAAGCCATTTAATTTCTTATTGTGACTATAATTTCATGTATTATAAATTGTGTTTTCTTTGTATATGAGTTACTTATGAAATTTAGATGAATTATATTTTAGTAAAATTTTACAAACATTTCCTTTGAATATATAGCTTACAATTTTTTTAACTTCACATTATTTTCCAAAAGAAAAACTATAGTTGACAACATATATACCTATTTTTGTCTCACATTTTTATTTTGAGTCCTCAGTCTAAATGAATATTTTTTGTTTTTTACAATTTATTCTAAATGAATATTTGCCACATCATCACAAGTATTTCTCTGAATATCATCTGCTATATAGTCTAGATTTTATCTGTTTTGCTCTACTTCAAATTAATATCTATATGGTGTTGGCAAGAAATAAGGTTAATAGGAATAAAAACAAGCATCCATTTTACTTTGTTTTCTATCATTATTAAAAACATTTCCTTTTCTTTTAAAAAGCTCACTTGACATAACTTGCAATGTTATTTTTATAGAAACTATTCATACTTTTAGGAGACTAAACATTCAAGGTCATGTATCACATTCTCATGTCTAAATGGTGAACTGGAATCTCTTCTATTTATTGCATTTATTAAGGTGTAATTTCATTATACCAGGGGCCCATCTTAATGGCCTTCCCAAATCCTAAATATATCTTCAAATACCTCATTCAAAATTCTATTATATGAGGAGTTCTCAGTGTTTAAATGTGTTTTGGAGTGAACTAAAACCTTCAGTCCATAGAGCCCAATTAATTTTTTTCAAATAACTTCACATTTTGACTATCTCATTTTTATCATTTTCTGCTTGTATTTGTTCAATTAAATTGAAGTTTTATTGATTTTTTACTATAGTGATTATATTTAGATTTGATTATATACTTGATAAGTATTACATTGTGTTTAGTCTTCTGTAAATCTCTTCAATAGACATAAACTTAAGTTAAAATGCATATATTGTATAATTCTTTAATTCAACAGAAATATTAAATGTATAAAATGTACAGAAAGAAATACCACAACTTTATAAGTACTATTACTGACTAGAATAGAAAATGTGTCTGAAAGAGAATTTAAAAAGTTGTGAATGCAAATTGCTACCTGAGGACCCAGCTATACCATTCTTGGGCATATACCCAAGAGTTGCTCCAACATATAACAAGGATACATGCTCCACTATGTTCATAACAGCTTATTTATAATAGCCAGAAGCTGGAAGGAACCCAGATGTCCTTAAACAGAGGAATGGATACAGAAAATGTTGTACATTTATACAATGAAGTACTACTCAGCTATTAAAAAAAAATGGCTTCAGGCAATAAATTGACTTAGGCAAATGAATGGAATTAGAAAATATCATCCTGAGTGAGGTAACCAAATCACAAAAGAACAAGCGTGGTATGCACTAACTGATAAGTGGATATTAGCCCAAAGCTCAGAACACCCAAAATGCAATTCACAGAACACATGAAGCTCAAGAAGAAGGAAGAACAAAGTGTGGATAATTCAGTCCTTCTTAGAAGGGGGAACAAAATACTCATGAGGGGAAATACAGAGAAAAATGTGGAGCAGAGACTGAAGAAAAGGCAATCCAGAGACTGTTCCACCTGGGGATCCATCCATATACAATTACCAAACCCAGACACTATTACTGATATCAAGAAATGCATGCTGACAAGAAGTGCATGATATAGCTGTCTCCTGAGAGGCTCTTCCAGAGCCTGACAAATACAGAGGCAAATGATCACAGCCATCTATTGGACTGAGCATGGGGTCTCCACTGGAGGAGTTAGAGAAAGGACTGAAGGAACTGAAGGGGTTTGCAACCCAATAGGAAGAACAACAATATAAACCAAACTGAACACCCAGTGCTCCCAGGGACTTAACGACCAACCAGAGTATACATGGAGGGACCCATGGCTCCAGGCGCATATGTAGCAGAGGGTGGCCTTGTGGGACATCAATGGGAGGAGAGTTCCTTGTTCCTGGGAAAGCTCTATGTCAAGTATAGGCAAATGCTGGGGCTGGGAGGTGGGAGTGGGTGTGTGTGTGTGAGCACTGTCATAGAAGCGGGACAAAGGAGGATGGGATAGGGGGTTTCCAGAGGGGAACCTGGAAATGGGATAACATTTGAAATGTAAATAAATAAAATATACAACAAAGAAATTGTCAATAATATATAATTACTAAGCTGGGTAGTGGTGGTGGGTGCATGCCTTTAATCCCAGCACTTGGGAGGCAGAGGCAGACAGATTTCTGAGTTCGAGGCTAGCCTGGTTTACAGAGTGAGTTCCAGGACATCCAGGGCTACAAAGAGAAATCTTGTCTCAAAAAACCAAAATAATAATAATAGTAATAATAATAATAATAATAATAATAATAATAATAAATTTAAATTTTCTCAGGAATAATTAATTAGTAATCTTATCAGTAGGAATGTATGTTATTAATGGAACACAATCATTATTTACTTTTTTGACTTTTCTTCTTATCATTTATTTATTTGTGGTTTCTTCTGTGCCTGCTTCTCCATATAGCCTATCAATTGTATTCTTTATTTCTGACACTTCACTTTTCATTCCCACTCTTTCTATTTGAATGGTTTAGTATTATACAGAATATTTAGTTCCATGACCAAATTTCCACTGTTACATTTTGCTACAATATATACAATATTTTTAGTTACTGCAATGTTTCTGTAAACAACTATAGCAGCTCATGGTCTTGCTTGTCATGCTGCCTAGTTTATCACATGCCAGGCTTCTACAGAACCCAGGTTTTCAACCACCAGTTCCATTCTTTTCTTAAAACAAGAACAACAAAAACCCATACATTTCCTGAGTCTCATTTCTAGTTTTCTGTCATGATCTTATTATAGTGGATCTTGAATAATCCATTGTGCAGATGTACCACAATTTCTGTATCCACTCCTCTGTTGAGGGACATCTGGGTTGTTTCCAGGTTCTGGCTATTATAATAAGGCTGCTATGAACATGGTGGAGCATGTGTCCTTCTTACATGTTGCAGTATCTTTTGGGTATATGCCCAGGAGTGGTATAGCTGGGTCCTCCGGTAGAACTATGTCCAATTTCCGGAGGAACCGCCAAACTGATTTCCAGAGTGGTTGTATCAGTTTGCAATCCCACCAGCAATGAAGTAATGTTTCTCTTTCTCCACAACCTCTCCAGCATCTGCTGTCACCTGAGTTTTTTATCCTAGCCACTCTGACTGGTGTGAGGTGAAATCTCAGGGTTGTTTTGATTTGCATTTCCCTGATGACTAAGGATGTCGAACATGGCAGAAATCAATCCTGAAGAGTGCATGGAGAAGCAATTTATATAGAGTTGAGACTATACTTTCAAAAAATACCACTGTGTATATTATAGTTTATGATTATATATCTTTTCATTTCTTCCATATAGACAGTGAGTTCTTA
Source organism: Mastomys coucha (assembly GCF_008632895.1). Taxonomy (NCBI): domain Eukaryota; kingdom Metazoa; phylum Chordata; class Mammalia; order Rodentia; family Muridae; genus Mastomys; species Mastomys coucha. Next base: position 41,277,444 of record NW_022196905.1, on the reverse strand, counting down.
GAAAGGAAAAGTAGAATTTTAAGTTCTTGACTCAGCTATGCTACCCATTAGAAGGACCTCAACATATGCAACCTGCTACTCCAACATCTCATCAATTTTTTTGCATTGTATATTGTACAAAAACAAAGAAATCTTATAAAGGCTAAGAACATGCCAAAGTAGACTTGGGAAAGACTAGGAGACTCCACTTAACTCTACACAAAGAACTGCAGCAAACATGAGGTGCTAAAAGAGGGAGAAATTGTCTTTACCAGGGAAAAACAAACAAACAAACAAACAAACAAACAAAAAAACCATCAGTTGGTTATCTAATACCAGTCATCTCTAAAAACATAAGAAACATTATTCAGACTAAGCAAGTTGTATTTATATAATTAGGTGTGTGTATATATCCATAGATGTACGTCACAACAAGTATAAGCAAAGAAGTCATCAAGCTGAAAGAGTAAGGAGAATTAAATATGAGGATTTGGAGAGAGAGAAAGGGAAGGGGGTATTGTAATAATATTAAAATCTCAAAAAAATAGTTCCTTGTACTAACTCTGTCATTTGATTAGAAATGCTAATTTGTTTTTATTTAAAATAATTAGTGAGACAACAAGCAAACAAAACACTTGAGGCAGTCTCAGGACAGCACTGACCAACATGCCGGCTTTTGTTTGCTTATTGAGTCCCACAATGTTAATGTAAATACAATTCTTGAGAATGCTACAAATCTTTCTCTAGAAAGTCTTTTTGATAATTAATCTTCAGTGACATACAGGATTGTGCCAGGGAAGAATTTAAAAGGAACAAAAGTTTCATCAGAGAGGGACAGCATAATCCAAATAATGATTACTCAAGTCAATATACAGTAAACACAAAGGACTAAAGCTTTAGCAAAATCTAACTGTGCATTAATCTGAAAGATCTTCAAATGTCCATGTGTTTGCATGGGCCCACAGTGGGCAACTCGAAATCACTCTCACATACTGGCAGTTTGCACATGAAAAAATGATCAGTCTCATCAAGAATGCAAATTGAAAAATTGCAATACTGATCCCATTAAAGTGGCTATGATTAAACTACTAAATGTGAAGATGATTTCTTGAAACTATACATTGCTCAAAGAGAATGTAACACATCTTCAACTATTGTGGAAAATAGACTATTCTTTAAAATGTACCATGGATGAAAATAGTGAAATGGTTTAGCAATTGAAGACATTTGTTTCTAAGGTCAAGGACATGAATTTGATACCTGGGACCAGCATAGTGGGCAGAATGGATGGCTCCCAAAAGTTGTTCTCTGACATTTACAAATGCACTGAAACACACACACAGGAAAATAAATGTAACTAAATATTAAATAAAAGATAACATGGTGTTATCTCATAACTTAGCAACTTTAGACTATATCAAGAGACCTGAAATCATACCTGTAAGACCTGTCTACTGAGTTCAGCCTTTTTCATGATAACCAGATAGCTGATTCACAATAAGTATTAGTCAAAAAATAAAGTAACAAGATGTGGTGTAATATTCAATAAAATTATTTGGCAATTAAAATAAACTAAAAAAAAAATGGATATGAGCTACCTACCAATGGTCTTTGCTTGTGCTTTTTTCCATGTACTTCATATAACTATGCCTACAGAAAGCTCTAAGACCTATTATACAGTGTGATAAATAACTTCAAGTATATTGAAAAATATTAAGTTCCTTAAAACTGTCAGAGAAAATCGAAGACTCCTAGTTTGGATTAACTGAAGCATATTTGGAGAGTTTTGTCCATACTTCTTGGGTTCATTAGGGGAAAGGTTCCATACAAACCCAGCAACCCTTATAACAGCAGAGATTGCCCCAGTAAAACAATGATAAATCAGAGAAGTTGAAGAAAAGCAGCAAACAAACAAAATAAACAAGACTTAGCTGTGCCCATGGTTAAAAAGAAAGGAGAGAAAGAAAGAAAGGAAGGAAGGAAGGAAGGAAGAAAGAAAGAAAGAAAGGAAAGAAATAAAGAAAGGGAGAGAAAGAAATAAATAAAAGAAACATTTTTAATAATCACTGGGAATGTTCCCTAGGAGGTTTTGCACTGAAAAGCAAATTCAGCAAAATGTAAATCAAAAGAGTTCATTTTATTGTGATGCACAAAGAGTACAAAATAGGAAGCTAGAGAAGTTGGCAATGGAAGAACACTAATTCCTTCCTTAAAAGTAGAACTTTGTAAAGAAATTGCTTTTCCCATCCTTACAATCCTTTATCACATTATTAACAATGGGAAGACATAAATGACTAGTTGCTGATGATGAGACACTGCAGTAGAGTAAAAGCTCCAGTTTCAACATTGCTTCTGTGAAACTGGGTTCATTAGTCTGACTTAGAACACATTATCTCATTTCAAACTATCAGACTATTTAGGTACTTAGAAATTCATAAATTTCAAGTATTTAATACAGATATTAGCTGAAGAAAACATGCAATAATCATTAATTTAGCTGTAACTTTCACTGCTAACTGTTCTCCAAATGGTTTTCAATGATAGGCATTTCTTCCTGACGTATTGAAGTTCATTTCATTACTTCATTACTAGTCGTTACTGACATTTCTAGTGTGATTTTTACACATTCATTATTTCCATAATTGGGTTAAATAAACTCATATTCCCTACTTCAGGTGAAACTTACTTGTTTCTTCCCTTCTGTTTTTTTTCCATGAGGCTTTTTTTTTTTTTTTTTTTTTTT
>NW_022196905.1:41273095-41273295 GCF_008632895.1 Mastomys coucha | reverse complement strand
TTTATGAGGTCCCATTTGTCAATTCTTGATCTTAGAGCAGAAGCTATTGGCGTTCTCTTCATGAAGTGCCTCCAAAAAGAAACTGGAAAGAGCATACACCAGCAAGTTGACAGCACACCTTAAGACGCTAGTACAAAAAGAAGCAAATTCACCCAAGAGAAGTCAAAGGGAGGAAATAATCAAACTCAGGGCTGAAATCA
>NW_022196905.1:41272630-41273054 GCF_008632895.1 Mastomys coucha | reverse complement strand
AACCAAATAGAAACAAAAAGAACTATACAAAGAATCAACCAAACCAGGAGCTGGTTCTTTGAGGAAATGAACAAAATATATAAACCATTAGCCACACTAACTAGAGGGCATAGAAATCGTATCTTAATTAACAAGATCAGAAATGATGGAAGAGACATAACAGCAGACACCGAGGAAATCCAGAAAATCATGAGATCCTACTACAAAAGCCTATACTCAACAAAACTGGAAAACCTGGATGAAATAGACAATTTTCTAGACAGATACCAGGTACCAAAGTTAAATCAAGATCAGATCAATGACCTAAACAGTCCCACATATGCTAAGGAAATAGAAACAGTCATTAATAGTCTCCCAACCTAGCCGGGCGGTGGTGGCGCACGCCTTTAATCCTAGCACTTGGGAGGCAGAGGCAGGCGGATTT
>NW_022196905.1:41243477-41271982 GCF_008632895.1 Mastomys coucha | reverse complement strand
CAAGCAAATCAGAGGCCTTCCTATACACAAAGGATTAACAGGCAGAAAAAGAAATTAGGGAAACAACATCCTTCACAATAGCTACAAATAATATAAAATGCCTCGCCTCGGTGTAACCCTAACTAAGCAAGTAAGAGATCTGTTTGACAAGAACTTCAAGTCTCTTAAGAAGGAAATTGAAGAAGATCTCAGAAGATGGAAAGATCTCCCATGCTCATGGATTGCCAGGATTAATATAGTAAAAATGGCCATCTTACCGAAGGCAATCTACAGATTCAATGCAATCCCCATCAAAATTCCAACTCAATTCTTCACAGACTTAGAAAGAGCAATTGGCAGATTCATCTGGAACAACAAAAGACCCAGGATAGCCAAAACTATTCTCAACAATAAAGGAACCTCTGGTGGAATCACAATCCCGGACCTTAAGATGTACTACAGAGCAATTGTGATAAAAACTGCATGGTACTGGTACAGTGGCAGGCAGGTTGATAAATGGAACAGAATTGAAGACCCAGAAATGAACCCACGCACCTATGGTCACTTAATCTTTGACAAAGGAGCTGAAACCACCCAGTGGAAAAAAGACAGCATTTTCAACAGATGGTGCTGGCTCAACTGGAGGTTAACATGTAGAAAAATGCAAATCGATCCATTCCTTTCTCCTTGTACAAAGCTCAAGTCCAAGTGGATCAGGGACCTCCACATCAAAGCAGATACATTGAAACTAATGGAAGAGAAAGTAGGGAAGAACCTCGAGCAAATAGGCACAGGGGAAAACTCCATGAGGCTTTTTAAGAATATAATTAACCATTATTGTCTTTACAGTTCTTCCTCCTATGATATGACTTCATTTTCTATGCCTCTTTGATGCACATGATCGTGTGTATGTTTTATGGTGTGTTCATATGCCCCTGTATTTGTATGTGTGTCTGTGTGTGTGTGTGTGTATGTGTATGTATGTGTGTCTGTATGTGTGTGTATGTGTATGTATGTGTGTGTATGTGTGTGTGTATGTGTGTGTGTATGTGTGTGTATATGTGTGTGTATGTGTGTGTGTGTATATGTGTGTGTATGTGTGTGTGTGCGTTTGTGTGTGTGTACGTGTGTGTATGTGTGTGTATGTGTGTGTGTTTGTGTGTGTGTGTCTGTGTGTGTGTATGTGTGTGTGTGTCTGTATGTGTGTGTGTGTCTGTGTGTGTGTCTGTGTGTGTGTATGTGTGTGTGTATGTGTGTGTATGTGTGTGTGTGTAATGTGTGTGTGTGTATGTGTGTGTATGTGTGTGTGTGTGTGTATACCAAAGCACATGTATGAGGTCAGAGAACAAACTATAGGAGTAGGCTCTTTCCTTCCACTGTGAGTTCTGCAGAGTGAACTTAGGTCAACAAGCTTGACAATATATCTATTCCCAAAGACATAAATTATTAAAAATATTAAATTAGTTATTGTATGTTGTTGGATACTAACACTTTACCAGGTTCATAGAGAGTTGCAAAGCATTCAGCATTGATTGAATTGATGAACAGTATGTAATACAGTTGGTAATACTAAATTATAAAGAATATAGAAATAGCACCATATCAATTTAAAATAATTGCCAAATAATTATGTAATTTTAGTTTCTTTTTATTGATAAAAAACACAAAGGAATATACAAAAATATTGCTAATAAACTAAATAAAACCATCTTATGGATATAAATTAAGGATTTACATCATGACCCAGTATATGAAAATTACAATAAAGAAGTGATATACTGCTGTTGTTTGCATTGCCTAAAAGTCAAATAATTAGAAGTCAGTTGATTTGTTTATTTCTTTTTTTGTTTGCTATTTTGGATTTTTTAAATTAAAAAATCTGTAATGTATATTGATATATTCAGAGGAGATTCATGTACATTCATTGCCATGAATAATAGTAAACAATTAAGAAATACCTTAGGACCTTTTAAACACTATAAAAATAGTCATTTGGTCAAAACATAATTTCAATAGATGTTCAATATTTTCTCTGCTCAGAAATTTGCTCGCACAATTCTTGAATTCTGTCTTTGCAACTGTCTGCCTTCTTGTATCACAAAGTGTTCCAGAAAACACAGCTACTCACTTTATCAACTCAATTAATGATTAAGAGACCTGGAAAAACAGATCAGAATGTCATCTAACTATTGGAAAACAACTGTATGAAAGCCTTACATTTTTGAGGAATTGTCAATCTATGGGGAAAATTACAAGTTCGAATTGTTAGTGTACATCAATAAAATAGCTCAGAGAGGAAAGAAATGGCAGCAAAGTCACAGGGACAGTTGCCGAACAGCATGGTACCTCCTGATTTTCCTCAGGTCAAACAGCATAGACCTGGAAAACTACATGTTGATGTGATAAGAGTTTCTTCATAAACATAGCATTTCAGAGGGAGAATTACAGAGTAAGTTTCACTCAATATTTTCTCTTACACGAGTTGCTAGAATCTTACCCAAATAACTAGCAGGATTCTTTTTTTTTAAAGATTTATTTACTTTATGCATGTGAGTACACTGTTGCTGTCTTCAGACACACCATCAGAAGAAAGTATCAGATCCCATTACAGATGGTTGTGAACCACCATGTGGTTGCTGGGAATTGAACTCTGGATGTCTGGAAGAGCAGACAGTGCTCTTAACCATGAACCATCTCTCTAGCTCCACTAGCAGGATTCTTTTGAATCCTGATATGTTGATGTTGTTATGAATGAATTTCTGTTATTACTATTGTTACTAGGCTTTCTTTGTTTCTCCTGCTAGCCCTCACATGTCTCGTGAATATAACCAGTGGCCCTGAGGGTAAGGTTGCACAAGGACTTACACTTACTCAAATACTTTTAAATTGAAGACTACTTTTGTTCCAGTTGGGGAAGGATAACAGTGCATTATGTACTGTGTCACATTGGGTCTTTACTTCCTTAATGTGACTTTCCGTATTACTGAGTGCTTGTGTTATGTTCTATGAAGGAATGATCTATGAGAAAGTCATTTGAAAGTTAAAAAATCTAACTCATGTACACTATTAAATATGGATGTCTAGAAAAGCTTTTTAAAGATCTTACATGTGTCTCAGTTCTTTAAATACCTCTTTTCTAGTGGATCTTTTAGGTGGTAGAGACTTGAAGGAAGTGTCACTGGGCTGGATTTTGAGAGTCTATAGCTTTACTGTAGTCTCAATGTACTCTCCCCACTTTCTGCCTATGAATGGAGATGTGATCTCTGAGTTTCCTGTTTCTGTGGCCTGCTGCTGTGACTCATCTACTATGATGGACTCCTTGTGTGAAACCACAAGACAAAATAATTTTTTTTCCTTCTATGAGTCCCGTATGGTGACGGAATTTTATCACAGCAAACCTGAAAGTAACTAGGAGAGACTAGGAATGCACCAGAATTTCTATGCATGTAAAGCACAATAGACTTCATGCCACAAAAGGGTATATGAGAGGATAAGAAACAAAAGCTGTAGTTGTAGTATTACTTGCAATTAGCCTAATAATCTAAGCAAATTGATCAGTGTTTTTAACTGTTGATATTTTCATGTATTGAAAAAATATTTCTTAGGAATGTCTTTTTAAATTTTAATCTTTGATAGTAATTTCAAAGTCTGATGCAGGCTATTCCTAAAGGTCAGTTATATGCTAATATACTAAAGCATCCAGTGAATCTTTATTGTATATGTCATATATTTTATATGGCATATTTTTGTAAAATGTGCTTTTCATTCAATTTTTATCTCCTTTTTTTGTTTTTTTCTTCCTCTTCTTCACCTCTTCTTCACTTTTTCTTCTCCTTCTCCTTCTCCTTCTCCTTCTCCTCCTCCTCCTCCTTCTCCTCCTCCTCCTTCTTCTCCTTCTTCTTCTTCTTCTTCTTCCTTTTCTTCTTCTTAATATATACATACTATATATATATATATTTATATATAATATATGTGTTAGTATATTGTTACTGGCCTGCAGTAACATTAAATAGTGGGTAACCTGGAAAAATGGAGATAGAAAGAAGAGCAGCTGCTAGAGAGAGTTAGGGATAGGATAGAGTGGCCACAGACATACCTACCCACGTGGAAGGGTAAAAATTAGGAGACTTTACTGCTCAGCCATCTTGGTTCTTTAATAAAAAATCCTTTGTTCTCCCAACTGGTATATTACCTGGGGCAAAATCCACTTCCCCCAAAATACGTCAGTGTAACAGTCCAATCAGTGACTTCCTTGTTACTCTGTGGGGGTGGAGCTTTTGAATGTAACTGGAACCAGGTTTCGCTCAACAGGTGGGCAGCCGCAGCCCTGGGGCCCTTGGCACTGTTTTGCTTTCGATACTTTCTGGGCTGTGGGGAGGGAGTCCACAATATATAGTATATATACTTAATATATATGTATTAAGTATATATAGTATATAGTATATAGTATATAGTATAAAGTATATAGTATATAGTATATAGTATATAGTATATAGTATATAGTAGTACTCGGGATCAACAGAAAGGGTTGTGCATAGAATAAAGCCCTCTTCCACTGAGCTATATCTCCAGCTAAGTGCATACAATGGACTGTGATTCCATTCAAGTCTCCTTGTCCCTTTTCCTCCGTGTGCTAGCTTCCTGTTTTTCCAAGTAGCCCCCATTTAACTTTCATGACCTTTATCTTTACCCACAAAAACTAAATGTCCTCTATCTTCTGAGTAAGGTACATGCTGTCATGATTTCAAGGTCAATCAATTTTCCCACAAATGACATAATTCGGTTACTTGTGGCTAAACACAACTAAACTGTGTGTGTGTGTTTGTGTGTGTGTGTGTATCTATTTTTTAATTAATTTTTCAGAAGATGTTTTGGGGCTGAATGTGTCCTTCGCTGCTATAAATAATGTCTCAAATAAGTATACACATGTAGGTCTCAGTATTATATGTTGACTTCATTTCATTCATGGACACGAGCCAAAGTGGCTTCTGTGGTGGCTCTCTTGTAGTTTGATTTTGCTTTAGCTTCAGTGCTGTTTTTCAATGGTGCCTTGGCTAATTTACATCCATCAACACTGTCTATGGGTTCATTTCCCCCAGTCACTTAAGGGAGTACAGCTTTCTTTGAAAAACTTATTCTAACTGTGGTAATGGAAACTCAATGTAGTTATTGGTTTCAATTTGGTTTAAAATCTGTAATTATGAGACATAGCTGATTATAGCTCAGGTTGCTATCAAACTCCCTATATAACCATAAGGATCCTGAACTCTTGCTTTCCCTATCTCTTCATTCTAAGTATCTGAATTACAGATGAGCCTAACTTCTTGAGTTCGTTGAATATATTGGATATTAACCCTGTACCACATATAGGATTGGTAAAGATCTTTTCCCAATATGATGGTTGCAGTTTTGTCCTATTTATAGTGTCCTTTGCCTTACAGAAGCTTTGCAATTTTATGGGATCCCATTTGTCAATCTTGATCTTACAGCAAAAGCCATTGGTGTTCTGTTCAGGAAAATTTCCCCTGTGCCTATGTGATCTAGGCTCTTCCCCACTTTCTTTCCTACTAGTTTCAGTGTATCTGGTTTTATGTGGAGTCCTTGATCCACTTGGACTTGAGCTTTGTACACAGAGATAAGAATGGATCAATTTACATTCTTCTACATGCTGACTGCCAGTTGAACCAACACCATTTGTTGAAAAGGCTGTCTCTTTTCCACTGGATGATTTTAGCTCCTTTGTCAAAGATCAAGTGACTATAGGTGTGTGGGTTCATTTCCGGGTCTTCAATTTTATTCCATTGATCTTCTTATCTATCTCTGTACCAATACCATGCTGTTTTTATCATAGTTGTTTTGTAGTACATCTTGAGGTACCGGATGGTGATTCTACCAGATGTTCTTTTACTGTTGAGAATAGTTTTCGATATCCTCGGTTTTTGTTAGTCCAGATGAATTTGCAAATTGCTCTATCTAAGTCTATGAAGAATTGAGTTGGAACTTTGATGGGGATTGCATTGAATCTGTAGATTGCTGTTGGCAAGATGGCTATATTTCTATATTACTATATTAATCCTGCTAATCCATGAACATGGGAGATCTTTCCATCTTTTGAGATCTTCTTTGATTTCCTTCTTCAGAGACTTGAAGTTCTTGCCATTTAAGTCTTTCACTTGCTTAGTTAGAGTCACAGCAAAGTATTTTATATTATTTGTGACTATTATGAAGGGTATTGTTTCCCTAATTTCCTTCTCATCCTGTTTATCCTTTGAGTAGAGGAAGGCCACTGATTTACTTGAGTTATTTTTATATGCAGGTACTTTGCTGAAGTTGATTACAGAGAATGAAATAACCTTATTAAAAATGGGATACAGAGCTAAACAAAGAATTCTCAACTGAGGAATTCTGAATGTCTGAGAAGCACCTAAAAAAATGTTCAACATCCTTAGTCCTCAGGGAAATGCAAATTAAAATAACCATAAGATTACACCCCACACCAGTCAGAATGACTAAGATAAAAAAACTCAGTTGACAGTAGATACTATCGTGGATATGGAGATAAAGAAACACTCCTTTATTGCTGATGGGATTACATGCTGGTACAACTACTCTGGAAATCAGTTTGGCTGTTCCTCAGAAAACTGGACACAGTGCTACCTGAGGGCCCAGCAATACCACTCCTGGGTATATACCCAGAAGATGCTCCAACATGTAATAAGAGCACATGCTCCACTATGTTCATAACAGCAGCCTTATTTATAATAGCCAGAAGCTGGAAAGGGCCCAGATGTCTTTCAACAGAGGAATAGATACAGAATATGTGGTACATTTACACAATGTAGTGTAAATTGATCAGCTATTAAAAAAAAGAATTTATGAAATTCTTAGGCAAATGGATAGAACTTTGAAATATCATCCTGAGTGAGGTAACCCAGTCATAAAAGAACACACATGGTATGGACACACTGATAAATGGATATTAGACCAGAAGCTTGGAATACCAAAGATAAAATTCACAGACCACATGACGCTCTAGAAGAAGCATGACCAAAGTGTGAAGACTTCAGTCCTTCTTAGAAGGGGGAACAAAATACCCATGGAAGGACTTACGGAGACAAAGTATGGAGCAGAGACTGAAGGAAAGGCTATCCAGAGACTGTCCCACCTAGGGATCCATCCCATATAGAGTCACCAAACTCAGACTGTATTGTGGATGTCAACAAGTGCTTGCTGACAGAAGTTGATAAAGCTGTCACCAGAGAGGCTCTACCAGTGCCTGACAAATACAGAAATGTTCTCAGCCAGCCATTGGACTGAGTACAGGGTCCCCAATAAAGGAGTTAGAGAAAGGACTGAAGAAGTTGAATGTGGTTTGCAGCCCCATAGAAGGAATAACAATATGAAATGATCAGTACCCCCAGAGCTCCCAGGAACTAAACCACAAACCAAAGAGTGCACATGTAGGGACTCATGGCTCCAGCTGCATATGTTGCAGAGGATGGCCTTGTAGGTCATCAATGGGAAGAGAGGCTCTTGGTCCTGTGAAAGCTTGATGTCCCAGTGTAGGGGAATGCCAGGGCCAGTAAGCAGAAGAGGGTGTGTTGGTGAGCAGGGGGATGTGGGAATGGATAGGAAGTATTCAGAGGGGAAACCAGAAAAGCTGATAATATTTGAAATGTATATAAAGAAAATATCTAATGAAAGAATAATTTCAGATGAGCAACACCATCTAGTTGAACTAGTTTGATTTGCATTTCCTATATTGCTAAGAATGTTGAACATTGTTTTTGTTGGTGGTGGTGGTAGTGGTGGTAGTGATGGTCTGCGGTTGTGTCATTTGCTGGCCATCTGTATTTCTTTTTAAAATAATCTGCTAATTTTCATTGTCTCTTTATTAATTGCATTATCTATTATGTTTATCTTTGATTTTTTTCTATAATTTTTATTTACTGAAAACTGTGATATTTTTACAATATACTCTGATTACAGTTTCCCATCTCATTACTCTTCCTAGATCTTCCCCACCACACAATAAAATCTATACCCTTTCTGTCTTCCATTAAAAAACAGGTATTTGCTGGAATCTTAAGGCCACAGTGGTCAGTAAAGTAGACAGTCCAATTGTACTTCTCCCTTTGCTACTCCAAATCCAATTCTCTAGTCTCATCCCCAGTTCTGTAGCAGATGAGCTGCTGTACCCTTCCTAACCCTTCCTCTCTGCTCCCATCTCCATCATATCATGTCTTTGTCTCAGCCCACAATTCCAGCAGACATTCTCTGATAATTCATCATCAAAGGCTGGAAGAGAGGCAAGTAGGGCAGCAAAGCAGGTGGAAAAGCTTTAGCTCTTCACTCTCCCTTCTCTCCAAATCCAGTCCCCTAGTCTATCACTAGCACTGCAGCCTAGTAACTGCTGTGGCCTCTTCTCTCTCTTAGACCCCATTCCCAGAGGACTAAGTAGATGCTAAGGGAATATCCTGCTTTCTTTCATCTTGTGGACATCTCAATCCTAGCTCCTACTTTCAGCCCACACTCATTCATACCTAGAAAGATATCCCGTGCTCATTGTAAAACCCACAATCTACCAAAAGGAATTTATTAATTCAATTTAATCTCCATCAAAATTCCAACATAATTCTTCACAGATCTTGAAAAGACAAATTTCATCTTCATTTGAAAAGAAAAAAGACCAAACAAACAAACAACCCTTTTAAACAAAGAGCTGATCATGGTATCATCCTGCCTGATTACAAGATGTATTACAAAGCCATATTAATAAAAACAACATGATGTTGGCACAAACCAACACATCAATCAATGGAATTAAGTTGAAGAGCCAGACATAAATTGTCATATCCGTGGAAACTTCAACATAAAACCAGATACACTGGAGAGAAGAGAAAGTAGAAAAATCCTTGAACTTATTAGCACAGAAAAAGACCTTCCGAATAAAAATCACCATTATTAGAGATACTAGGATCATCAACTTGTACACAGGAGATCATGAACCTGAAATGCTTCTGCATAGCAAAGAACATTGTCATTCATACAAAATGGCTACAGAGTGGGATTACCATTCTACATCTGAAAGAACGCTAATATCCCAGCCATACTAGAAACTCATAAAACTGGATATTAAAGAAACAAATAGCATAAGTAAACAAATGGGGTACAGATCTGAACAGAGAATTCTCCAAAGGGGAAACTCAAATGGCCGAAAAACACTTGAAAAAAGGTTCAATATTTTTAGCCACCAGGGAAAAGCAAACAAAACTACTTTGAAATATCTTACACTCATCTCTTTGGCTATGATCAATAGAACAAATGGCGGCTCAGGCTGGCAGTGATGTAAAGTAAAGAGGACTCCCAACCATTGTGTAACCTTTGTGGAAATTGGTGTGATAGTTCCTTTGGGAAATGGGAATAAATCTACTTCAAGATTCAGCTGGGTCACTATTGTGCATATACATAAATGATGCATTATATGAATACAGAGTCACTTGCTCAACCATGTCATTCATACCTAAAATAACCAGAAATTGTAGACATCCTAGATATTCTTCAACAAATGAATACATAAACAATATGTGGTTCATTTACATTTTAAATCAATTGTTAAAAATAAATAGACACATGAATTTATAGGCAAATAGATGAAACAAGGAAAAAAATCGTCCTAAGTGATGTAAACCAGTTCCTGAAAGAAAAACAGGGTATGCTTCTGCTTTTATTTGGATATTATTTGTTAAGTCAAAGATAATCAAATTATAATCTGTAGAGCCACAGAGGATAAGTACAGAAAAAGGAACTGGCAGTGGGATAGGAAGATCTCTCCAACATAGAGTAATAGAATCTAGATATTTATGGATGGATGGTAACAGCAGAATCAAGTGAGGAGGAGGGAATACGCACACCAGAAAGGGAATACAGAGAGAAACAGCTCACAGGAAGGGCCATTTGAATGGTGTTAAAGAAATCAAATATAATAGGAACTTTCTAAAATATATAAGTATATGAAAGGGATTTATTTAAAATCACTAAAGAACTGGTAAAACATAGACCCAACTGACCCTCCCAAAAGTGAAAAAAAAGAAAAGAAAAGAAAAGAAAAGAAAAGAAAAAAAGAGAGTCTCATGTGGAGCCCAAACCACTGACGCTGTTACTAAGTTTATGGATTTCTCTTTCAAAACTAGTGGCATAGTCCAAGTACTAAAGACATGTACACAACTCACTGAACATGGAGAAGTCAAGATGGAGCCTTCATCCCTATCACTATTATTCTTGGTACCAGAAGTTACAGTGAATGCTACTAAAAGAGAAACATAAACACCAACCCAGGCCCAAACCCTTTGATCTACAATGGTGTCCTGCCTGAAAGATAAGCTAGTGTAATGGTAGTGCAAATTGTGGGAAGAGCCAAACAATGTCTGATTCAACTTAAGGTCAACTCCACATGAAGGATCCTATACCTAACTCTGCTTAGGTAACCAAGAATCTGAGACTAGATACCCTAAGGACCCAGAGAAAGACCAAATATTAGTGTCCTAATAAAGAACTTTAGCATTAAAATGACTGCTATAATCATAGATCAGTGCCTTGTTCAGCCATAGTCAGGGAAGCTTCCTCCTGCAGCAGATGGGAATAAGTACATAGATATACAGCTAGATGTTATGCAGAGTGTGAGATCTATCCAGTATACTCATGCCTAAGCAGTATGTCTTCATCAAACTCCTACCCTTAAGGTGCAAAGTACCCTGAAGAAGAGTAGGAAGAAAGAGTGTAAGAGCCAGAAACCCAGGAAATAAAGCCTTCTAAATACAACAGGACCGAAATACTTACCAACTCTTGGACACTGAGCCAGCACACTGCATGGCTCTGCACCACATGGGGTCTTAGTACCTAAAGGAAAATTGGATAAGCATGCCCATCCCTAAGCTAGAAGCTATCTTCAATTGATAACTGCTTTCAATTGAAAATTTAGTTTTCTCCCAGGGAATCTCAGTAGAGAAGAAAGCTACTCCTAAGGGTAGGCTGCATGCTTTATTCTATTATCATAACTTGGTGGCTATAGTTCTTTAGTAGGACACTAATATTTGGTCTTTCTTTGGGTCCTTAGGGTATCTAGCCTCAGGTTCTTGGTTACCTAAGTAGAGTTAGGTATAGGATGCTTACAAACTTGGTGGTTTGGTTTTTCTTTTTCTGACTAGAGACAGGAAGGCAGTAGATCCAGCTGGGGGCAGAAATGAAGGGAAATAGTGAGTAGTAGAGAGTGGGGAAAATATAATCAGCACATATTATATGAGAAAAAACAACCAACCACTTTTAATAAAAGAAGAAAAATGTAAAACACCACACACATCCACAGACAGACAGACAGACAGACAGAGACAGAGTGAGACAGAGAGAATACAAATAAGCATCTAAAGATTAACAAAACAGGACAAAACAGAAGAAAAGATCCAACAAAAAAAGACACAAAACTATATATGCAAACAGAGATATACATGTTTGCCACAATTAAATCCCATAAAATCATAATTCAGGAAGCCATAGTATACACATGAATGATATATAAAATAAAAACAAAAGGAAAACAAAGAACAGAGAACTTCCAAGGATGCCATTGACTTCATTTTGTGTACGCCATCTCCGTCTAGACATGGGGCCTGTCCTTAAGAGTGCTTTTATACCCTGTAAGACTTTGTTGAGAAATATTTTTCATTTGTGAGTAGCTATCAATTGGAGACAGTTTTTGGGTGGGGATGTAGTCTTATGTCCACTTCTTTCAGTTTTGGGATGCTATCTTGCACAGACTTCTGCAGTCCTTGTGAATGTTGCCCATCTCTTGTGAGTTCATATGTTCACTGGTCCTGCGGTGCTTAGAAGGCAATGTTTACTTGATGCCTCCCATATCCTCTTCTTATTAAAATCTTGCTGCCTCCTCTTCCACAGTGGTTCTGGAGCCTTGAAAGGAGATATTTATCATGTTGAGATAATGAAATATTCTGAATAGTAAACACTTGTCAGTTCAATAGTCGTCGGTAAAATTCCCTCAGACCTCAAATTCAGCCACTTCTCTCTGGTAGTTATTTCCTTTAATATATAGATTTTAATTGGATGCTGCTCATCAATGCATTTTATATCCTGAGATATCTAAATCTGTTTCCAAAAGTTATTGCTTATGACTATATTTTGAAGTATTTTACTTACATTTCTGTCTTATAGTTTCACAATTTTAGCTCATAGACAGGTATTTTATTTTGAATTGGTTTTGTACAGTGTGAAGTAAGGATTTAGTCTCACTCTTTTTCTTATGGATATCCAGTTTTGCATGATGTGTTAAAGAGACTGTCATATATATATGTACATACATACACACACACACATTTTGGGGACACTTTGATTAGACATCAGATGTGTATTGCTGTGTGAGTTTAATTTTGTATCCTTTGTTCTTAGGGCCATATTGATTTCCTTTCTATCACTGACCATCACTACACCCTGTCAATCATTTCCTACTATTATTCCTGCAAATCCTTCTCCTGAAACATCTATCTGTTCCCCATATCTGCCTGCAACTACAACTACTTTTATTTATTTATTTATTTGATTTTATTAATCATTCCATTTGCTTACATCTCAAATGATTTCCCACCTCCCGGTTACCCATCCACCAGCCCCCATCCTACAACTTTCCTTTCCTCTCTCCCATTTTATGAGGGCGCTCCCCCACCCACCCACAATCTCCTGCCCCACCCCTCCAGCATTCCCCTATGCTGGGGCATTAAATCTCCACAGGACCATTGGCCTCCCCTCCCATTGATATCAGACAAGGCCACTCTCTGCTACCTATGTCTCTGGAGCCGTTGATCCCTCCCTGTACACTCCTTGGTTGGTGTTCTAGTCTGAAGGAGCACTGAGTTGTCCAGCCAGTTGATGTGATTCTTCCTATGGGGTTGCAATTCCCCTCAGCTCAGTCCAGTTCTCTCATTAGCTCCCCCACTGGGGTCTCTGAGTTCAGTCTGATGGTTGGCTCCCAACATCCACATCTGTATTGGTCAGTTGCTAGCTGAACCTTCCAAGGAACAGTCAAACCTGGTTCGTATCAGCAAGTGCCTCTTGGCAAAGGCAATTGGTGTCTACAGACAGGATGGATCTCCATGTGGGGAAGTCCTCAGATGGCCAATACTTCAGTCTCTGCTCCTTTTTTTGTCCCTGTTCTTTCTTTGGACAGGAACATGACTGGGTTAAAAACTTTGAGATGGGTGTGTGGCTCCAACCCATGACTGGTGGCCATACCTATCTTCTGGAGGTGGTCTCTACAGGTTCTATCTCCTCTTCTCTATTAAAATGAACCCTGTTGGGACCTGGAAGCCTCTGATTTCCCTGGCATCTGAAACCATCAAGTTCCTCATCCTTCCCTGATAGATAATTTTATTGGATTTCCTGACCCTCTGTACTTTTCTCCTGTCCCCTCCAGTACCTGATACTGCCCCTTCCTAATTTCCTTCCCCTTCTCTCTTCCTCCCAGGTCTCCCCTCCCTCCACCTGCAGCAATCATCCTGTTCCCTCCTCAATACACAAATGAAGCATTCATATCCTGGTATTCCTTCCTCCTAAGCTTCATATGGTCTGTGGGTTGTCCATGGGCATTGTGAATTTGGGGGCTAATATCCACTTATCAGTGAGTACATACCATGTGTGTTTTTTTGTGTCTGGTTTACCTCACTGAGGATGATATTTTCTGGTTCCATCCGTTTGCCTGCAATTTCGCAAAGTCATTGTTTTTAATAGGTGAATAGTACTCCATTGTGTAAATGAACCACATTTTCTGTATTCATTTTTCTATTGAGGGACATCTGGGTTGTTACCAGCTATTGGGTATTACAAACAACACGGTGTTTGTATGGGTAACATTGTAAACATGGTGGTGCATGTGTCCTTGCTGTATACTAGATTGTCTTTTGTGTATATGCCCAGTAGTAGTATAGCTTGGTCTTCTGGTAGAACTATTTCCAGTTTCCTGAGGAACTGCCAGACTGATTTCCAGAGTGGTTGTACCAGCTTGCAATCCCACCAGCAATGAAAGAGTGTTCCTCTTTCTCCATGTCTTAGCCAGCATGGGCTGTCACCTGGGTTTGTGTTCTTGGCCCTTCTGACTGGTGTGAGATGGAATCTCAGGGTTGTTTTGATTTACATTTCTCTGATGACTAAGAATGTTGAACACTTCTTTAAGTGTTTCTCAGCCATGAGAGATTCCTCAGTTGAGAAGTCTCTGGTTACCAACTGCAGTTTCATCCTTCTCTTGTGTGCTATATTTTAAATTCACACTCTGTTTTCTCAAATACCCCCAAACTTTTTTTTTCTCTGTAAAAACTCCCTGATAACTAATGGTGGTCTCCCAGGATCTTTGTCAAGCTGGACTCCTAGTAAATCTGTTTTGTGTACAGATATCCTCAGGGAATGTCCTGAATATATCTGGGCAAGCAAAATTGAACCTCCTTGACTCTCCCTCTATGAGTCTTTATCATATTGCCCACTTCTAAATTCTCTTTACGGTTTTGGCCACTAAACTGAAATGGGTAGACATGAATCTCCATTGTCTCCCCACACATGGTCTTTGTAACCATCATTAGCTTCTTGGGACTTGGGAACATCACCTTTCCAGCAAATTCTTTGTCTACAGCACTTCCAGCATTTCCTGTCACAAAATGAAAGCTCAGTAATTAATATCTTGATAATAAGCACTAAATATTTGATTGAATAAATAAATGTATGAATAGTAATATTATGATTTAGCTTAATTTACAACATAGTGTACAGTAACAATCCTTCCCTTGAGCCTATTTTTATAAGTATGTGAAATAATTTGTCACTCTAAAGCTCTTGATTATAGCATGGCAATCTGAGGTGTGTAACATTCTCCCTGGTATTATCATTTACAATGTCCATTGAATCTTGGACCACTTATAAAACCCAACTAATTGAAGCAACAATGATACAGAATAAGCAATGGAAAAATTAGGTCTCTTATGCCTTGCATGCTACATTGTCTCTTGTTTCCTTCTCCTTCCAATGACATTTCTCTTGAATTTATGCCCACAATGTCATGCTCTATTTGTTTCTACATTTCTCACCAAATTATGACTAACATCCTTTTTCTTCTTTTCAGCAATATGTCAAACAGCTAAATTTGAATTACTTTTTCCCTTTGTGGTTGAATGTTCTGCATCATGTAAGGAGGCTTAAAAGAATCACACAATCAAAGGAGTACTCACATAATTAGAAAAATGCTATTTTTCACAAAATTATATAAAGACAATCCCAACCTTCTTTGCTTTCATACATATCATATACACTGATGTACAACACAACTGTATTTCCAAATTTGTAACACTTCAGGTCTCTGGGTTTGATTAATAGTAATTGTCAGCCCATTAAAATGGATTATGATGATTCCCAAGGAATTGGTTGTTAACATAATTAACAGCTGGCTTTGCTTTCAAGGCATTAATCAAAAGAGCAAGTTGCAGGAAATGACCAGGTTCTCACAAATGTTGCTAATTAGCAAAGGCCTTGAAGTTGGCTGATAGTGACTGCTGGTACTGTTATCTGCATGATTGTATCACAGCTAAAACTCCCACAATATGATGTGTTTTCTCAAATTCTATTAAACCAACAGGGTTTTGAATTAATTTACATTAAAAGAAACCCACTCTACTTTTGACTGTATACATTTGGATACAGTGGAATACAGAAGATCTGCAAAAATGATGGCATTATATAAATCTTAATATCTTTCATTTATAAAGAATGATAGAGGCCATACGTACTAATTTTCCCCTAATTACTTTAAAATAGCGAATATCTGTCCTAAAATACTTTGATAAGTGTTATAAACTTTATAGTTACCATACTATAGCATGGCATAAATTGTACCTGTGTGTAATGGACCTTGTCCATGAAGGACACTTAAGACATAAATACTCAGAAAAACCTTTCCCAACAATTATTCCCACTTCCATCAGGAAAAACACACCTTTTTCTCACCTTTTTTTCAGAATTTCCATTCAGCATCTTTACAGACCTATTTTGTTTACATTTTAAATTTAATTTTGGGTCCTAATTTCTTTTCTTGTTTTGCCACAGGAATTTTCCATAACATTATACTATTAAAATTCATATTTAACTGGAACACATTTTTTCAAAATACCATTTTGTACTTTTATTCTTAACAATTTCCATAGCATTAAAGATTTTATGTTTAAATGTAATTGTGTAGTAGCTTTGAGAGAATGACTTGTTAAAGTAATACACTGCTTTCCTGTCAAAAACAGAATTTAGGCATTGTGAAGTAGTCAGCAGAGAAGACCACTCAGAAACAGGTTAATGTCAATAGAAAGTCTTTATTAGACAGGCAGTGACCACCCCGGATGAGGGAGATCCACAGATACAACCTTAGAGTTTTTCAAGGTGGACTTTGAAGCCTAAGAGTCACATCCTAGTGTGGGGCAGTAGTCTGTTCAAGCAGCCTGCACCCAGTTGAGTATAAGTCTACAACTCTGATGACCCAGTTGGCAATATCTCTGACTGCAAGGGATGGAAGGTGCTCGGCTATAACTCCTGGGACCCTGGCTCATATTTCAGTCTCAACCCCTCACAGCTGCCCTCTCAGGAGATGTGTGCTCTGTCATGTGGACAATGCCCCAAGCTCCCAGCATTCTAGCTGGACCCTACTCTCAGTCATCTGACCACAGCAAGGCATGCCCCACCCCACAGACAGATAGCCACACCTCACATAATATAAGAGGCAGTTTGTCCCCTCCCCTTTCTCTTGCTTCCTTTCTCCCTCTTTTGCTCTTTGTCCTCTCTTGCTCTCTTCCTTTCTTGCCCTCTCTCGTCTCTCCTTCTCTTCTCTCCTTCCTCTTCTTTCTTTCTCTCCTCATGGACAGCCTATTTTCTCTTTCCTATAATAAAATATATCACACAATTATGCATTGCCACCTTTTAACTAACACATCACAGCAGCAGAAAAATCCAACATCAGTGGCAGAGAGACACAGGCCATCATCCTAGGTTGACACACCTGAAATACCAAGAACAGATACACAGAATCAAAACTACAGAAGCCAAAAAAGCAAGGCTAGGACATTAAGGGACTTTCCCGGAACTATGGACTTTGATGGCTCATGTCTTTCCCTTATTTTGGCAGGTGTTGCTGTCCATGTGCTGCCTCTCAAGACCTGAATTGTGCTTCTGTCATGGTCTCAGTTGTTCTATGGTTCCTGTTATGGAGATATGGAGGCCTGTTATACAATATTAGTTAATATATGATCCAGGTAAAACTGTCAAAATCACCACAAATAGTACAAGGCACTCAGTTAAAAGTGTATTTCAGATAAATTACAGTTTTCAGGCTAAGCATTCATCATGTAATATTTAAGGAATATTATACTGACAACCTGTAGGACATAACTATACTTAACATGTTTACTCCAAATGTAAGTTACTTAGAACAGGGTGTATTTTACTTGACAGCTTTTCCCAAGGACAGTTATATATTTAGTTGTAAGGGGATTATGCCCTGCCAAGGTTACCCCAATATTCACTGACCAAACTTAAGAGGTTCTGTAATAAGGAAAGATGATGCTAGAGAATGAGAGTCTGTTTGCAGACTTACTGGGTCTAATATAGACCAGTTACACTGAATATCTTGGGCAGGTTTATTCTGATCACAGCCAAGGCAAAATAGATAACAATGGAGATAACCTTGTAATAGAACCTGAAAGCGAAATGCTAGCTTTGAAAATGGAGGGGCACGGAACCAATGAAAGTGGGCCTCTCTAGACAATAGAGAAGGCAAAATAGTGAATTCTCCTCTCTACCATTCCATAAAATCCACAGTATTTTCTACAGTATCATTCTGTCTTGCAATGTCCTTGATGCTTTTTACACACAAATGGTTGCAATGCATTTGCACTCTTAGAAGGATATTCTGTGGTCACTTTTGTCTGGTGGCTATAGGAAACTTATTTCTACAAAGCTCTCCACATCTCTTTTGAGTCTCATAATGTGATACTTTTATTCAATACATTCTAAATTCCAAACTCAGTCCTAGAAAATACTGCTTCTGGAAACTTTCTGGAGCAAAGCACCTTCCTCTTTCTCTTCCTGGTCATGTATTTCTCAGATGGAGAAACTCGGCCTGGCCTCTTCCACTGTTGGAAAGCAACATTGTTTTGTTCATTTGTTAGTCATCTCATGTGAAAGACTTGAGGAGCAAAAAGGCAATCAGCATCTTACAGCCTTAGTCATGAAATTAACGTCAGAAGATATCACTGGGGAATCACACTGTAGAGCAAATTAAAGACAGCTGAGATAACCAAAACTGTTTGCATGGAACTTTCTAAATCTGAGATGACATTCAGACCCCAGTACCACTTTGCAGGAGTTCAAAATGAAAATCCAGGTTTCAAATGCACCGCATTTATCAGTATTATAGGTGGTAAAACTAAAATGGTTTTGGTTTTACAATATGGCTGTGAATACAAGAGGGCCCTCTCACTGAAGGCTGCAATCACCCTGAGTTCTGGAAATGACTCATAGCATACAAGTTTGTGATCAGACAAGGAAGATTTTATGATCCTTTAAAGATGTGCATGTTTTACAGAGTATTCTCACCAAACTCAGGTCGAAGTCATTAAGATGTAGTTCTCATACTCAAGAGGTTCAAGGTATAGAAAAAATAACTTCAAGGCTTAGAAAAACGTAACTGTTGTACAAAGCAGCCACTGTCCTTGCAAAGGGTCTCAGACACTGAGTAGCCCTGTGGCATCAGTTACCACTGCCGAAAGATTGCGCTGAGGATGGAACGTCTGGCTTGGAGGTACAAAGCCGAGCGTGGGTTTTTCAGACAAACCTACAGTCTGTATTGGGAAGCAAGAAGGGTTTTGTCCCAAGAACACTTGTTATCAGATACACATAATATCTCCAAGGTCTGTTTCATGTGATATGCTACTTAAATGTTACACACACATCTGCATATGTGGAAAAAGGCTTAAAAATGGATATTTCCACTCAGAATATCAGTAGGAAGTTGTTGTATTTATAGTAGAAAACTGTTGCTTCCTTAATAAAATTTTTTGTTATTACAGCTTCCATTTGCTTAGTATTTTAAGCTAAGCAATAAATTAGGTAAGTTTCATCTATTACTTTATTCCTCTGAACATCTTTGCAAGTATAATCATTTTGTGGATGCCAGAAGTGGACTGCGTGTGAAGAGAGCTTAGGGAAAGTTTCCTGACCTAAGGAAAGCAGGGTTAGAGTATGGTTTGGGTAAATATGCTGTGTTCAGTTTTGAGCCTACTAAAGTTGAGATTCTGTGGAAGTATAGAAAGTGTCTACACACACACACACAGAGAGAGAGAGAGAGAGAGAGAGAGAGAGAGAGGGAGGGAGAGAGAGAGAGAGAGAGAGAGAGAGAGAGGGAGAGGGAGAGGGAGAGGGAGAGGGAGAGAGAGAGAGAGAGAGAGAGAGAGAGAGAGAGAGAGACATACACAAATCTTTCAAGTCAATTTTGTATCAGGAAACATTGCCTTGGGGATTATTAATTGTATATATCAATTAGAGCCATGAATGCTAGTCTGACTAAAGAAAGAAGAAAAAGTAGAAAAGTTCTAGTGGAAACAACACAGGGGAAACCAATGTAGATACAGATGTAAACTGGAACAATATCCTAGAGGCACATGTGAACTATCATGAAGAGTGATGACTTGCACAAAGCTACAACTTAACAGCAGTGTTTAGCTTGCCTAAGTGTCTGAATTCAATCACCAGCATTTTGTTATTTGTGATACATAAAAGAAACATGGCAACAAACAAGCAACTTATGTTGCTGTGGCCACCAATAGCTAAGTGTTTTTCCATTTCACATCACATACTGACTGGTGAATAATAGTGACTTTGCTAAAATATTTTCAAGGTTGAGAGAAAATAACATCTGTCCACTAAAATATGTATAGCTTATACAAATGTAAAGAAATAGAAAATCAAACTAACAACTGTATTTAATAGTCAATGAACAAAAAGAGAAAAATGGGAGGCGGGAATAAGAGAGGGAAGCAATTCTTGTATGAAGAGATAATCTTTAGTAAAGATGTTTTATTAACATTTTATGGGATAGTTTTGAACATTTTTACATAAGGCTTGGGGATTTAGCAGGCTGCATATATGTTCTGTATTTTTCTAGTATAAGTATGGCAATAATTCACAGGAATAATTCACTATCTATCTATCTATCTATCTATCTATCTATCTATCTATCTATCTATCTATCTATATGTTATAGTTAGATAGTTATATATTAAACACAAAGAGCCATAATTGAGGTCAGGGCTGACTCAGGGCCTCTAAGGATGGAATTAATTTCATTTTTCTGTCCTTAGAAATGAAATTTCTTTCTTTTTATAAGTAACTATATCTTAGTTCATACTCCCCTCACCTCCCCAACCATTGGATGTCACTAGCTTAGAGAAAGCATTAGTCACTAAGTCTCTAATAAGATCTGGAATCAGACCAGAATTTGGAGCATAAATTACTTGAAATGTTCCAGGCAATATTCAAGATGTTGGAAATGTATCTTCAGGAGTTAGTTGATGTTTCCAGGGATGGGATGACAGAAGTTTGCAAGTCAAATAACAGACCTACATTGGAATAGAAAAATTAAATAAGCAAGTATAAAATGTAGTTAGTCAATAAAGGAATGTATCAAGCTGGAAGATATCCAGGACCCAGCTGAAGGATCAGCCCTTAATATGGAGCCGAGATACTCACCCATTCTCACTTCAGAAAGATCCACCCTATCCCATAAGAAATTCTCCATCCTGTAAGCAAATTTCTCCATAACATGTACCATTTTCAAGCTTAATGTACTTACCAGATAGTTGACTTGTTGATAGTTGAGTTTCTGTGTCATATCAACAAGCTCCATTTTACCAGAGACTAAGTACATCTTTGTTTATTCAAATTCCATCAACTGGACCCTAGATAAAAACTAGAGGATGTTTAATATCAAATTATTTTTTAAATTAAACAAGAGATGAAAAAAGACAGGACAGGGAAATGAAGAAGAGGAGGAGAAAGTAAAACCTGAGAGAGAGAAAGAAAGGAAGAGCTGAGAGGAAGAGAGAGAAGGATGACTCACATCTGTCTTTCCACTGTAACTACAAAACATTTTTTTTCCTTTTTAATAGTAAGGTAGCACATTTCCAAGTGTGTATGTCCTGAACTATTTTTAAATTTAAAATATGGCATTGTTTTTGGATTGTCAATAGAATATATTGGTGGTAAGCAGAGCCCAAATTATTTTCAGAGTAGGCAGCATGTGGGACTATTTATGTTGTTTGTTGGCCTTGTTGAGAGCCCGTGACTACATCACAAGATGAAGAAGTCTGCAAATTTTACTGCAAAACTAAGATAAAAGAATAGGTTCCAAAATTCAATTACAGGCACTGACATAAAATATCTAAGTTTTATTAGTGGGAAGATTCTCTAAAGTTAAACTTCAACTGGCATGAAGGAACCTTCAACACTTCTGGAATAAAAATGCTCCCCAAATACCTCCACAGTGAATCTGACTAAAACCTTGTCTCTCTGAAAGCTTTGGCAACTGGATATCCTCTTGGCTCCAAGTTAGCACTAAGCTATATTCAACACATATGGAGACAATACATTAGGTGAACTTGCAAAAAGACCTTTGACAGCTACTCTCCACAAATATCTAAAAAGAGGAAAACTGCTCCACAAACCAAGAAAAACATGTCTGCTTTCATTTAATTCTTTGTTGATAATGTAGGTCATGAATAGCCATTCACACGGAAGGTTTTCATTGTGAATACTGTTTGGACTTGTTATCTTATGATCTTGTGTATACACATGTGTATCTCACATACACATGCATAGGATGTTATTATATTTTAGAAGAAAATTCATATACAGTTTTGACAGATAAATCAGTATACACTCCTTCATATAAAATCATATTCATATCTTATAGTGCATATTTGTGAAGTAATCATTTTTTTTAATAGTAGGCAGATGTTCGTGCAGTATAGTAGAGTAAAATAGATACAAGCAACTAGGATGGGAACAGATAAATATGAATGGTGTGCTATTTGTATAATAGAAATAGGATGTGAATATATTAGTCTAAACTATGAAAATCGACTTCTTTTTCTCAATAAATTCTAAAGAAAAAAAGTCAGAATTTTATCCCTTGCTTTGTTATGCTAGACATAATAGTTGGGAAATAAAAAGGGTGAACAGAAGTACATGTTAGAGTATGTCTAGTTTAGGAAAAAGTTTTTTATGAACTTGTCACAATGAGACTACTAATGTGTCCTTTCAATTATTTGTGCCGTTGAAAGAAATATACACAAAGAGATGTGTACTATGGATTACATTGGTTACTGGATAAAAATGATATAAATGTTTCTCAGTTTCCAACTTTCCTCCACACGTGTGAATATTCTATTTGGTTTAGGCACTCAAGCAGTTGATGGAGAATGGCAACATCCACTGTAATGGAAGAATGGGTTTCCAGAATCCCTTCATTAGAAAGATTGCACACATCATGATGGTAAAAGCTTATGCTAACAAATACATGTAAATGACTCCTGGCTACCTCTGTGACTTGAGCTTATTGAACAGCACTATCTAGATGAGGGCCGGGCAGCTTCAGTATCTTTTTTCAAAACTAGCATTATTAATACATGGCAAAATTCCTCAATGGATTTCTACTTCTGTGCTGAATATGCAAGCTAAGCAACTATGATCTGACAAATGTTTCTGGGTGTTATGTTTGTTTTGCATTAGATGAACACAAGTTAGAGTTCAGGGAGAATTTGACAGCACAGTGTTTAAATAAAGTAAGAGCAACCTACATAAGTTGTCAAGATCTTTATTGGAAATAACATGAATATAATAACTTCTTAAATATCTTAAATATTTTTCTCATTTTGTATCTACATGCTGATATATGGCTTATGCATACCAATGCATACTTATATAATACATAAAATAATCATTGCTATGCATATTAGCATAATGGTTATATTATAAGCAATAACCTTTAATTATTTATAACTAAAATTTAATAAAATGTAAATTATATTTAAAATTGCTATTAATTCAGTGAGATTTAAAGTTAGTTTTAGTTTTATAGATAGTTGATAGTTCATAAGAGAAACATTTTAAAATCATAGAAAAAATTCAGTCTGCTTTTTGAAGGCAAATATTACTATTAGAAATGGTATATTGTTAATAAAAATGTATTAATGCTATTACATTTAATAAAAATTATTATAATTACATGAATATATTATAGTATATCACAATATAACAAAATAATAGTGATTTTATTTTATTATATTAATATGATTATAATAAAATAATTTGTGATTTTACATATATTAAGTATATACAAACTATTATTATACATACATATATTTCCATTATTTTTACATTTTATTCATTATCAGCAGAAGTCATTTGTAATGTGGTAGATATTTATAATATTTAATTCATCTTGAGTATCATAGTATACTTTAGTTAAACATATATCATAAGTTTAACCATCATATCAAACATATCAAAGAGGGCACATATTTATCCTTTACACTCATTGAGGCAACATAACGACTTTTAAATATTTAGAATTTTGTTAGTGTGTATCCCCACTATTTACAGTGCACACAGGTAAATATTGTACCCTATCCTTACCAGATTCATTTATTTGTTAATTTAGCAAACAAATAGTATGTAAGCATATCATATTACAGTGTGACAGTGGTGGCATATGGTGGTATGCCAATGGAAATGAGAGAGAATGCCAAAATCCCAGTATATACAGAGGGCACTACAAGGAGACTTAGGGCAAATGATTCAGAGCAAGCTGTCGGAATGAAGAATAGAAAGATCAGTTCACGTCCCCCAAAGAGAAAGCATAAAGAAAACACAGCCTTTACCCAGAAACCTATCTACCGCTTTCTAAATGCTTATAGATTTCTGTGTATGTCCTAACAGCCACTCAGTTCCTTCAGTCACTGGTGCAGTCCTTTGCACCCCACAGATTTTGGTTCAATAGGAAAAGATCAGCAGATCAGATAACAGCTTTTTCTTTTGTAAGCAGGAAAGATGTTAATACTTGTTCACTACGGAATGGTTGTGTTTTGTTCCAGGCCTTTGTGTTCAGATGTTATTGACATTCTAACTTATTTTTACTTTAGTCACTCAAAAATGAAGATGCTGTTGTTATTCCCTTCGACCTTTGACAGAGTAAGACTCCAAGTTGTAAAATAAGGACCACTTATCAGATTCCATAAGTAACAAATTGTAGAATCAAGATGGCTTAGTCCTGTACAGTCTGCTTCTGAACAATGAAAATGGTGAAGATAAAAAATGACAAAAATAATAGTAACAGTATCATTATCCTATTATAAGAATGAATGCATAATTATATCTGTATATTAATATTTTATTAGTATAGCATTATATACATTATGTTTAATCAGTAATTATTTTTTACATTTCCACATGGATCACTTCATTGACATTGGAGACAGGAAATCATTTCTTCACAGTCACACAGTCAACAGGTATTAAGTATATTCTGGAACTCAAACTCAGTATGTTATCATTGCTGATGCTTTGCCATGATAAACTGTCATGTGAAGAAAAGAATTTGTATCTATCATTCAGGATGCTATTTTTACAAAGCTATAGAAGATTCTTAAAAATAATGTAAAGCCCCTTTAACGTTTCAATAAGGAATAATAGGTATTTTTCTAAAGTAAAAATAATGTTTTTCCACTTATTTTATTGATTTCCCTTTTCAGTCTTTGGATCAGTGTGTAGTTCAGGATCACAATTCTTGCACACATGCCTACCACCATTGTTCTTCAGAGTGCAGGAATTATGGGCATGAGTCATCCATCATGTTTGGTCTTTTATTTTCAAATAAAAGATGATAAACTTCAAGTCAAAATAAACCCAAATTTAATTTCTTTCATGGGTTCCACTTTCCCAAGAACATTCCCAGTTCAAGCTTGCTGACATATTTAATTATGAGAAGAGCAACTGTCATTTTACTCATTTTAAAATTGGGCACTATAGTGTTTTGTGTGTAAGGAGAATACTTCTTTCAGCGATTGCTCTTATATTCAATTAATCAGAAGAATTTCAGTGATTTAAATTTCTTTTTTCAATAAAATGTAACAAGTCATAGTTTGTTAAAGTCTCTCATTTACCATATATTGGCATATTCATTCTGCCTTTTGATTTAAAACATGCTCTTTAATTTTTCATAAGCACAATTATAGATTGTTCTGAGTTCTGTGGAAAAGAAGAAACAACATTCTTTGGAGGAGTTTATAGTCAAAGAATAAATCAATGAAGCTTGGTTTGCTTGGGGCCAAGACTTGGGAGATGTCTCAAGGTTTCTTCAGAACTAGGACTTTGGCACAAAGAAATGTGACTCTAAAAACTGCCTTCCTGCTATGAAATGTATAATATTCCATATAACCAAACTTTTACTCTGTCCTTTGTCAAATCTGGATTGAGTTAACCTTAGTAGTACAAAATCATTTGAGGACATCAAGGCAGACATGCACACATAAAAGTGTTCATTATTACTTTATATCCTTTATTAATCTATTTAGTACTAAAAATTAATTTTCTCAAACATAAGAGTTACTGCTAGAGGGCATGTTCATTATGAAAGCACAATTAATAAATAATATTTTTTCAAATATCTCTATATAAAGCACTACAAAATACTTTGTAAATGTACTATTGATTTCTTTCCTATTTTCCTTCTCTCATTCATTTATTCATTTACCCATGTCTTGCTAATCAAAGTTGACCTACAACTCCCTACTCAGCCTAGGTTGTCCTGGAGTTTACTATCTTGTCATGAGCTAGAATAGCAGACATGTAAAGACATGGTTCCACATAATAAGTCTTGTTAAATGCATACTTTGTAATGATTATTTCCTCATAATACAAACTAGGAAAAAAGAATATAAGAAATGTATCAAGTGTATGTAGCCTTTGATAGCTAACCATAGCTTGGTGATAGATAAAGATGAGAAGACTCATTTCTGAGCCATAGGAATTGATCACCAGTGTCTGATATTTATTAAATGACCGTCTGATTTATATAAAAGGTTTAAAAATAATGTTTGAGATACACTAATTTCAACTAAAACTTTCACTGCTAATCCTTCAATAGGTAGACTTACTCAAATATTTTAACAAATAAATATAGCCATTGCTTTTAATAAATATGAGGTCATATTCACTTTCCAATGCTATGACTAAAACAAGAATTTTTAATATTTTAATATAAATTTTGTCAACCTTGTGTTGAGTTATCAGTCAAATGGGTAGTTTTTAATTTATGCTAAAACATGGTATCTGCAAATAGATTCTCCCAATTTTAAAGGTATCATATAGTTCACAAACTGAGTTTATTTTTACAACTTATAAGATAAAACATTAGACCTGGATAAGTTTTAAAGAATAAAGAAAAGTAGCCAGGCAGTGGTGGCGCACGCCTTTAATCCCGGCACTTGGGAGGGAGAGGCAGGCAGATTTCTGAGTTTGAGGCCAGCCTGGTCTACAGAGTGAGTTCTAGTACAGCCAGGGCTGTGTAGAGAAACCCCGTCTAGAAAAATAAAATAAAATAAAGAAAAGTAAGGAAACATGAGAAGTCAAAATATATTAAAATAATATCAATGATCTTCATTGTGTGTGAAAATGTTGATGGCTTACTTAATCAATGTTTTAGCCTATCAGTTTTCCTTTGTCTTTCACTCTCAAATCTAGCTGCATTTTTAACTGAAGGCTGAAAAGCATAAAGAACACTATAGAAGAGTGCTGAAGTCAGTTGACTTTGAGGCCTCCAGGAGAAGGGGGTGGTAAACATAAGCCCTGTGGCATTCAGAAAGGAGGATCTGTAGAGATTCCTTGAGTGAAGGAATATTTGCTGCTGCTATAATTCTTGGTTGGTAGTCATGAAAGGAAAAAAAAATAAAATAAAACTCAGAAGCATCATAAATACCAGTGAAACAAAGATTTTTTTAAAAAAACCTATAAAATCACTTCAACCTGTACTAGGTAGGTTATATTTACAATCAGATATCTTTTTTATTAGATACTTTCTTTATTTACATGTCAAATGATATCTCCTTTCCTGGTTTCCCCTCTGAAAAAGTAAAAATAAAATAAAATAAAGAAAAAAAACCCTGTTACCTCCTCCCTCCCCCTGCTCACCAACCCACCCTCTACCACAGCACAAGGCATGTCTTAGTCATTTGAACTTTAACTACAAATTATAAATGGTTCAGGTATTTGAATGCTTCATTCCCTATTGTTGGAAGTTTTTGGAGGGGAGGTTTATGGAATCTTTGAGAGGGAAGCCTTGCTGGATGAAGTACATCATGGGCAGTGGCCTTTGAAAAATGAGAGTAGCACCTTTTTTTCAGGATTCTTTATTTTTCTTGTATTACTGGATGAGGGATTTGGTCTTCCAGCTTATTGATATTTTTGCCATACCTGCCTGTAAACATGATTTCCCCTACCATGATGGACTCTTACCTTTCTAAAACTCTAAGCTAAAATAGATGCATCTATAGGTTGTTTTGGATCATACTGTTTTCTCACAGAAAAATAACGTATGCAAGTCCAGATTTGTTTAATTCCAGTATCAGTTTCTTTTGTGTAACTGTGATTAAATAACTTGACACAAAACTTAGAATAGAAATTGTCTATTCTGCCTTACACTTTCAGACTTTAGTCCACCATGATGGACAAACTTCAGCACAGGAAGAAGTCATTTTATATCATGGTTTGTGAGAGAAGAGAAGATAAATCAGGAAGATACAAGGTTGCATTTGCTGTTAAGGACCCATGCCCTAGGGACATACTTCTTCTGATTGAGTCCTGCCTCTAAATGTTCAAGGACATTTCAAAGTAGCATCGACATCTGTAGCCATGCTTGCAGAACATGACATCATTGGAGAAAATTCCAGTTTCCAACAATAATTGCTAGTAAATATGCAACTACAAAATGTAAGGAATGCCATTTGAGGAGTTGAAGTGACTAATGTAGAGAAACAAAATGTTAAATGGTTGGAGTCCTAACCATGGAAAAGAGGGCACCTGCAAGCATCAAAAGAGAGCACTGAGATAAGTTAAAAGTCAATATATCTTATAATTTCTTCTTAGAAATTTTTCATTATCATATTTAATAAACTACTTATTACTTAGTAACAGCATATATGGTATGCAAGTGAATGATAAAAATACCAAATGTAGAAATTGGGTAAATTTTTAGATTCTAGTTGATATTTCTTCATGTTTTATAAGATGCATTTATCCATTCTTTTTTGTTTTGTTTTGTTTTTTAGATATTTTCTTTATTTATATGTAAATTTCTCCATTCCCAGTTTCCCCTCCAAAAAACAAAG
>NW_022196905.1:41225584-41239184 GCF_008632895.1 Mastomys coucha | reverse complement strand
TTGCTTTTTGGTGTTAGATGTTTTTAGTGTCTCTGGCTAGAGCTTGTCCTGTCCCTGCCACCCTGCAAATCCCCTGCAATTTGTGGGACCTGTGCCTCCAGGCTGGCTGCTCTGGTCTCAGAAACTCACCCAAGAGAGAATGGTGGATCTTGCCTGGGTCTCTGGCTTAAGGCACTCTCTGGAGGTAGGCCCTCCACTTGCAGGGAAGGGGCAGAGAAGGATGCTGATCCTCCTCTTTCACTCGGAAGCTGAAAGGATCCTGTCCCTGCTGCTCTGCAGCTCACCTGGGAGTCATGGGGCCTGTGCCTCCGGGCTGGCTGCTCTGGTCTCAGAAACTCACCAGAAAGAGAATGGTGGATCTCGCCCAGGTCTCTGGCTTAAGGCGCTCTCTGGAGGTAGGCCCTCCACTTGCAGGGAAGGGGCAGAGAAGGACCTATCCATTCTTAATATAACATATTCTATAGGAATTTCAATCCAGCAACATGGCTGCTTTCACAAGGGATCACACCTAAATAACTTCATGATTTGAATGATCTGACTAGAATACAGACATGCCTTTAGTAAATATCTTTAATCCCAAACAATAACTTTGTATTGAAGAGCAAACAAAGTAATGAATCAGAGAAAGATTTGATAAAGTAAATTAAAGAAATGATATGCCCAACTCTCATGAGAACAGAACTGGAGGAGAGGTGACTTGAGAGCAGTGAGTGACAGAATGATGTCCTATATGTGTGGTAGTTTTAGTGGGTCAGTTTTACAGAGACAGGTTGCAGAGAGAACAAGCTAGAAAAAAGATAAAAACATAATGAGCCAGAGAATGAGAATGAGCCAGAAGATTAAAATATATTGCCAAGGTTAGAATGAGGCCAAGCAGAGCAATTCAGTCAGAAGCCAAGAGAAGCCAGATTGAATGAGTCATATTGGAAGATTAGGTTGTATTAAGGTTAGAAGCTTCCAGGCCCAGGTCTCTGGATGGTTAGAACAGAGAAAGAAACACTATGTGCTCAGTCCAAGCGTTGAATTTTATAGCTTGAGTATAATTGTCATTTTATCCATCATCTGAGTATAAGATTGAAGAAGTTTGGTGTATATTTTCCCTTTTTGACTGATCATTCCTTTATTCCATGCTCTGTGGCTAGTTGTAGGTTTTTTATGAATCAATCAATGTCTACTACAAACACAAGCTCTCAAATCAATGTTGAATTGATTTATGGGTATAATGATAAGTCATTTGGAGTTGGTTTAATATTATGTCAATTTACTAAAATAATAACAACAGGTTCTTCCCTAAAGCCAAAGATTTATCTATTTATATGTTCTTAGACCCATAATGATCCTAAGTATGAATTTTATCTTGTGGAGCAAGACTTAAACTCAGTCAAGTAGTGTTTAGTTTCTTCCATGATATTCATATACTGCTATATCAATGGGCATGTCTTGTCATGTCAATCCTTACTGAAGCTTGAAGTGTTAACAACTGGGTATGATTGAGAATTACTCTGGCATTATACATAGTATCTAGTACCCTCTAATGTTATGAAAATTAATTAGGACTTAAGATTCTAAGTCAATAATAGCTTGATTTTTACATGTTCTATGACTTCTTCAAGTATGTAGTGCCTTCAGAAGTAAAATTCTTAGCAGTAATAATTTAGCTATAGTAAAATTTTCATTTCTGTTTTTCATAACACTAAACTAAAATTCATTGACTTGCTGAGCTCCCCTAGCTCTGTTCCACTGTTCTTTTATACCTTTGCTCTCTTTTATCATTTCCCATCAGATTTTTGTTCCATCTAGAGTGCATTTCACAGTGTATGGCCTTTCACTTCCCTGGACTACCTTCAACTCTTTAGCTTCTAGAGATCATAGGGCTATACATCATATACTACTTTGTCCTTGATGTACTCTGACAAAATCCATAGAACTCACTTTGCATGGGGCAATGTCCCATATTCATGTGTAGTTCTCGGGTTCCATGGCAGTTTTTCAAGAGATCATATAGCAATCCTACTATTGTTTGTTATGACTTCATGTATATTTTTATTTCCATGTGAGTCTCCTTTATGTTTTTTTTCTTTTAAAAATATTCCCTGGGATTTCCTTTTTTTCCCCCAGTTAACTCTCTTATTTTATATAAGGAGTAAATCCAATATCTAGGCTGGAACTATTGATACCATCATGTAAGAGCCAACCAGCATGTACTCTTATGATGTGGATTGGAACTTGGTGTGCTAAGATTTGAGATTAACTTGTGGATCAGTCAGGTTTTATGAGCTGTCACTGAATGTATCTTTGATTTGTTTTAAAGCAATTGTCTCATGTTGGAGTTCTAGTTCTCTCTTCTCTGCTAATAGTGTGCTAATGTTCTATTACTCACCAAATAATGGCATTGGCATTTGTAAAATGGTAAGCCCTGAATATCTGTCTTGTAAATGTTTCTGTGTCTGATTTAGTAAACCTTTATTGGCTATAAACATCATCCTTTATCTTAAGTAAACCAAAACCCTTTTATTAATCACCAATCTCTACTATTTTAAAAAAAAATCTATGAAATTTAGAGGAACATTTCATATCTAAAAGCATATATCTCTAAACATGTCATGAAAAATATATTAGCTTGCCTAGGGCAATGTAGGTCATATTTCATGATAAACTGCTTTGTCTAATCAGTGAACTCTAAGAGAGTTTTGTAATGTGGAGTTATACATAAGGTGATGTAGAGATTAAAAGGGTTTGTTTTGTTTAGCAAATTAGACCTTTGAAGAAACATGACTAGTATCCACCAGCACTTCTTCTTGCCCCTTAACCAATATCCCCAAGTTCTTGCTATTTATAAGTTCTATTTTTAACATGAGATCACTGAAAAATTCAGTTATTCATATTCTATATGTTAGAAATCTCTCTGCTTGCCAATATACTCTTCCTGATCTAAGGCAATGGTTAAAGTGCGGATCCCTACTGATGCTAAAGGCACAGCCTGAATAAACTGAGCACAGATAACAAAGTTACATATTTAGGCCAGACTTTGCTTTTGAAAGCAAAAATACATAAGTAAGCAAGTTCTCTCTCACATTGTGCATATATATGTATATGTATATGTATGTACATACACACACACATATATATATATACACACACACATATACATATACACACATACACACACACACACACACACACACACACACACACATATATATATATATATATATATATATTGTTTTCACATTGTGGGTAGAAGTTTGTGTGTGTGTGTGTGTGTGTGTGTGGAAGTCAGAGATCAACCTAAATTAAGGGTTGCTTCCTTTCATCTTCTAGAAAACTCTCCACTGAGACTCAGCTAAGTTGGTTGGCCAGTGAAAGTCCTTAAGGATCCTTCATTTTGCCTTTCTAACACTTTGATTTCAAGATGTGTACCACCAGTCCTGTTTCCTATGGGGGAGCTGGGCTTGTCATTCACTTATTGACTGAACTGTCTCCCCAGTCTGGCTTCACATTTTACAATTATATGGCCTTTTTTTATCTACTTACCTATTCTTTAAAGAAACATGAATAAAATCAATATTTGTCTTTCTTCAAATCCCAACTGTATAGAAGTAGTAAGATTAGACAACAACTGTGACAACGAAAGGACAAATCGCATCTACAAGGGTGTTTATGTCTGGACATACAGGTCTCATCCAAAAAGCAAACTCTTCCGCTGTAGCTGATCCTTGTCTTGTACTCATAAAAGAGCAATATTGCTATAGTCTTTTTCTTTTTCTTTTTTCAAATGAAGCAGGAAATCCAGATTATTCTGTGAAATGTTCCAGGATTTAAATGTTGACAACTAATTCAATTAATTTTTAAACATTGCATAGGCAAATATTGTGTGAGCCAAACAAAACACATCTGCAGGCAGTGGGGATACAATGCAGTACCTCTGCTTAACAAGCCCAAACTGTCCTCACACCCTATCTTGTTCTCTTATATTTTCCTTCTGCTATTCCATGACCAAGGTCAAGTATGAGCCACTCGAAGCCTTTTCCAGTTTAAGCAAGGCAGTGTGTGTTTTGTGCTTTCCACTTTTGCATGCTCCATTCACAGGCTGCTGTCATACTATCTGTGTGATATACCACCTGCTCATTCCTATGCCTGTTCCTACTAGGCTTTTCTTAAGTGACGCATTATGATCTAAACACCAGATCATACAAGCATGTTTTTAATTGAAGGAAAAAAGAGATAGAGTCCTTACAGACACAATTAAGTTAAGGATCTGAAAATGAGGTCATCCTGTATTAACTGGGTAGATGATAAATTTAATGACATGTGTCTTTAGATAAGAAGAAAGGACAGAGACAAAGGACAAGAACATATAAGACCAACACACAGATTATAGAAATATAGAAACAAGCAAAGCACCAATTAGAAGTTCTGAAGGAAGCAAGCAGGGCTCTTTCTCTTACAGCCAGCAGAGTGACAAATTTATTACTTATAGTTTAATTTTTGATCTCTTGCTTGCACAATTGAGACAAAACAAATCTTTTTAAAATTTTTTTGTATAGTTATAGAGATAATCTAGGTAGAGAATATACTTGAAAAACACTAGATGCCAAATACCTTGCATAGAGTCAGACATATTGGAGACAGGCATGAAATCTGTGTTAATTCTTTGGAATCAGAAGCATAAATTTTCAGTGTTTCTGAGCTTATGAGATTCCTTGAACACTTCATGCACTGTAGCAGAATAATATTATTTCATGGCTCATAAATTCAGTTTTGAATGGGTTTATTAAGACTCGGTAATTAAGAGAGCAACAGTTTATTATTACTAAGAATCTTTATGACCTGTTTCTCTCAGCAGAAGAATATAAAGCATGCTTCTCCATAGATAAGTGAAGAGAAATAATCTCCTTTAAGTCAGATGTTGCTACACACCACAGAAATACAGTTCAAATGGCCATTTCTTTCCTAAGGAAAGAGACATATTTTCCCCAGGGCAGGAGTAGCACAGTAGAAAGAGGAGGCTCTGATTATTAGAATTGGATTTGAACCACAGAGCTAAAACCTTGGGGAAATGGTTCAGCCTCTTTGAGGGCCCTGGTGGTCATGGGAGGAGGCAGTAAACTCTAAGTATTTAAAAAATCAAATAGGTTAAAAGTTCTTCTTTGCTATCTGGACTTGGGACTAAATGAAAAAAGAAAAACTGTTACTCTTCTTTCACAGATTTCCAGTCAGCTGTTTTGTCTTGATTGAGGAATTAGTTTGGGAAAATGGATTCAGTTAGACTACTGGTTTGAATTTAAGTGTATTAAGTTGGATTTCCTATATTTTAAAATACAATCCAGATTTCTGTTCTATAATTCCTAAAAAGCTGGTTGAGATGGATGTAATTCTTAGTATACTAGAGCGATTAAATCCTGGAATTGTTCCCCTCACTGAGATGAAAACAAATCAAATTTTGACTTGGCTGTACATTAAACACCCTGCTGGCTGATTGTTAATTGATGCTCATAATCAGCATTATGATTCATAATGAGAAGGTCACAGAGATGAAATCATGGAACAGCACCACTTCAGTATTAAAGCCTTTTTGTGATGAAGTACATCTTGCCAATTGTGCTCAGACTTACTGTAGTGTTTGGATGAGAATGTTCCCCAAAGGCTTGGCATTTGAACACTTGGTCCCTAGTTGGTGGTACCGTTGGGGAGGTGTGGCCTGTTTGAAGGAAGAACTTAACTGAGCATAGGCTTTGACATTAGATACCATTGCTTTCCAGTTGGTTCACTCTGTTTCCTGCTTGTCATTGAGGATGTAATTTCTCAGTGCCCTACTCCTGTGATAATACCTGGTACATGCTGCCATGCCTCCTGGACCCATGGATCTTTATCCCTCTAAAATCCTAAGCTAAAATAAACTCTCCTATAAGTTAGTCTGAAAAGTGACTAGGACCCGTATCTCAACTGGACAGCAATGTTGATAAGATTGCCCATCAATATTTCTGAAGGAAAAATATGCCCAAAATGAGACATATTAAGAACACAGTAACATGTTTTTCATTTCATTTTAAAACTCCAAAGGGTTTTATGTAAGTAGCTAGCAGATCATCAAATAAACCAATTTTAGACCTCAGTCTCCCCAAGTACAAGTAAGGGAAGTTGACTTACACAATAGACTTGTTTGGATCATTGGCTCCTACACGGTGGGAACACTCTTATCCAAAGCACTACAGTAAGGCTAAGCACAATGGTCAAGATGTATTTCCTCACAAAATGTTTTTATAATGATGTTGTACTGTTCTGTAGCGTCATCTCTGTGACCTCATTATGAATCATATTGTTGACTATGAGCATTTACTCAGATAGCACTGGGAAATATCTGGTATTTTGGTTATCACAGGTAGAGAAGACAAGACACCCCTAGAAAAGGATAGAGGCAAAAAAAAAAAAACCACCAGTAGACATTCTTCAATATACAAATGTATACGACAGACCCATAGCAGTAAAGTCATTAACATTAAATGTGAGTAGTAAAGCAGGTGAAGCTGCTCTAAGTGAAGAACTATAAAAGAGACAACCACAAAAGAAGTGACCACTAAGAAACCACACACACACACACACACACACACACACATTACCTTAGTAAGTAAAGCATTTTAAAATAATTTTATGAGAACAAACATAGGAAAATTTTTCATTCAAAAAACTGTAATTAGCAGGATGCTGAGTAGGTGGACAGTAGATAGTAACTGGGATATGGGAGTAAGGGTTAGATACAATAACATTGTCTTTACCTTAAATGTTTTCATGCAATTTCTTTTTAGTGCATGTAAAACATGTTATTTGTAAATTCTTATTGTTGAAAAATTGATAAAAGTTTAGACAAGTTTTAGACTAAGGCTTGTGGGTTGTCTTTGCTTTCTAAGGCATCATATTGATATATCCTTCAGTATTCCCAATAGATGTTGCACATTACAGTTTATTTTATAATTATAATTCGTGTCTTAGATCCTATAGAGAGATGGTTTTTACTCTTATTTATCTCTACGCTTCCAAAAGCCATATAAGTGCTGCTGAGCCTTTTGAGAAACTGACTCTGACACAGAGTTTTCTATTAGAGCACTGGTAAAGACTTACTAGGTACCCAGTCACTGTGGGGAGGAAGGAAAGGCAATGGCACAGTTACTATCACTGGTCCCAGGGTTCTTGATAATTCCCACAACTAAGGCTATTGGAAGTTCTGGCGTATTTTCCACATATATCCACTGGAAGCCAGAAATCATTCCCCCACCTTTGTCACATTTTTCTGTTAGTTGCTGTATGGTTAAGCCTTGGTAAAGAAGCCCATCTGAGAGAAGTACAATCCCTGAGAGGTTAACTGATGAAACTCAGTTGACGGCACCTTACTTGTGAAGTTTTATGTCTTAACAGTACATTAACCTTAATCTCTTTTATAAATGTTAACAATCAAGGATTCTTTAATATTCTTATCTATGCCATTTCATGCCCTCTCCCACAAAGCAAAATCAAACATACATTTTAATAAATGGGCCCGTCAGACCTTTATTCCTGAGAAGAGGCAGACAGTAGCCTCACTTTCCCAGGGGTCATGAACATATACTTTTCACTTTCAAATCTGTTCTGTTTTCACCAGACAAACTATCAATGGTCTCTTAATGACCCTAAGAAAGTTATCCTTGTTTGCAAAGTAGTTCTAGTATTTTTTCGTTCACAACTTTGTTCAACGCTGTGATTTACTGTCAAAGCTCGTATTTAGCTATTTTATAGTAAACTGTTTATTTTGATCTCTTCCAAGACTGAAGACCCAACTTTGAGACTATTTTCCCTGTCTATTGAACCAGACTTAGTGCTTTTCTTCTATTTGATGCTATACAAACACAACTTATATATTTCTTCTGACACTAATGGTATTCCATTGATATGTCTGATCTGTGAGACTTATTCTCCGAATCTCCTCATCATAATGAAGGTTTTATGAGCTGATTGATATATTTTGACTAGCTATACTTGGTCATTGTAAATTAACCATATAATTAAAAGCATCATATTGGACCACTTATCTTTTTGTTTACTATGTTTATAGTTTTAATTTTAAGACTTCAAACATTTCTTCCTTAAATGTTTCTAGAATGACTTAAAAAACAATACCATTCAAATCATGATGTACATGTACTTTCTAGGACATAGAAGAAGGAATACTGTATGTTTTCTTATCAGTGTGACACCATACATTTTCAACTTAGTTTCAAAATATATCAATGTATACCAGAGCTGGTGATTGTAGCCAAGAGGTTATGTATTAACCTTGCATTAACAACCACCTCATTTTTTCATTCATCTCTCATATGAAAGTTCCTGACCACAGTTTACCCTCCCTCCAATCTATACAACCCATGCTATTTCCCTTCTCCTCAAATCTATTCCATCTTCATTTCCCTTCAGAAATGAAGGGATATCAGATAAACATCAAGTAACAATTTATAAGAAGACTAAGCACAAAACTCATATAAAAGATGGAAAAGGCAACCTAGTAGGAGAAAAAGGGAAGGAAGAACAAACAAAACAGAGATCTCCCACTCTTATTGTTAGAAGTCCCAAGGAAACCAATTTATACAACCATAAAATATATTCTGAGGACTTAGAGCAGAGCCACGAAGGCTCCAGGATTGTTGCTTCAGTCTCTTCAAGACACTATGAACACTAGTTAGTAGATTAAGTGGGTTAGGTTCTCCTGGCAAAGATGTGGATTTGATTTCTACAACTGCCAAAAAGCAGCAAACTTTAAGAAATATCAAGCTCATCACAATAATATCGACTGGTTTCTAACTATAAGTTTGCACTTTCTCATCTTGCCTATTGATTCATTGAGAAATAGTACATATTATTTTCCTAGTAAGGCATTATCCTTAAATGTATACCACTACACTATGGCCAAATGTTTATTTTCAACTAATGTATCTGAGAGCATCAGTTTGTACTTCCTTTCCTTAACATCACTGAAGTCAATAAAAGTGATTATTCTCTGTTTGGATCTTGACATATGACTTGTGACCAAACTACGTTTTATGCAAGAGGAAAATATCTCTCATAGTCATGGGCAAAACTCAGGGTTGTTTATTCATTGTTTATTTGGGGAGGGGGGTACTATATGCCAGTTTTCAGAGAAATATTTTCTTACTAAACTATCAACTAGGAAGAAAAAGTCCTGAATTAATCATAAAGTTGAAATTTTATCATATCTTGAGGTTTTTGGTTTATCAGAATTATTTTCCAAAAGCAAAATCCTTTCACAGTCTAGAAAAATGTCATTTGGATTCTAGATGTCTATAAAGCTTAAAAAATAGGCTAAAATTGAAATTTTTGAAAAATTAAACCCCATAGTTAAGTCAAAATAGAAAAAAAACATTTTAGAGGAGAGTATGCAGGATCTCTATTATAAAGAATGACAAATTTTGTGGGAGCATGTGAAGCCTCTTTAGTTTAATGATTTCATTTTTTCCTTAGTATGTCATTCCTTTATCCCATTTCTGCTGTCAACCATGCTAACAAATAAGAATCCTTTTTGATTAAAACACTTTGACTGTCCAGACTTGACCACAGGATTGTGAATTTTCATAACAAAAATATTGTCATAAATTTCAGATGTTATAACTTTTTTATTTGCAACCATCTGGTGGGATCTTTAAAAAAATTATACTTCATTTATTGAACCTAAACTCTCCAATTTGACCGTATGGAACACAAGCACCTGGGAAGGAGTTAAGTTTATATAAGATAATTAAACTAGGGGACAAAATAATGGGATTAGTGCATATATATATATATATATATATATATATATATATATATATATATAGTGTGTGTGTGTGTGTGTGTGTGTGTATAGTGAGCTGTAGAGATGACTCAGCAGTTAGCAATGCATGCTATCTTTCCCCATACCATTCCCCTCCCTCTCCCATCTAGTTCCCTCCTTCCTTCTGGATCCTATGACTATTTTCTCTCTCTCTCTCTCTCTCTCTCTCTCTCTCTCTCTCTCTCTCTCTCTCTCATAATGTCTAGCTGTGATTCAAGTATCTTTGCTTGGGCCTTCCTTCTTGTTTAACTTCTTTGTGTCTGTGGGGGTATTTCATGGGTATTTTGTACTTTTTGCCTAATATCCACTCATCAATGAGTATATACCATGCATGTCCTTTTGGGTCTAGGTTACCTCACTCAGGATGGTATTCTCTAGCTCCATCCATTTGCAGAAGGATGAATGGAAATCTGTAGCTGCCAGGGGTGGAGAGATCCTCTAGGAAGTTCCAGAAGCCTGGACTAGGGGAGGCTTCCAGTAGTCAATGCAGGCAACCTTAGCTGAGATGCCTAACAGTGGGATAAGGAATTTGAAGAAGTCACCTCCTATAGCCAGCCAGGTCCCCCATCGGAATGATAAGGACACCAATCAATTAACAAATCTTTTGACCCAAAATTTATACTGCCTAAAAAAAATGCAGGGTTGGAACAGACAAAACAGAAAAGGCCAACCAATAACTGGCCTAACTTGAAAACCATCTCATGAACAAGCACTAATCTCTGACATTAATGATACTCTGTTGTGATTGTAGATAGAAGCCGAACATAACAGTCCATGAGAGGCTCTACCTATCAGCAGACTGAAACAGATACAGATACCCACAGCCAAACATTAGACAGAAGTCAGTGACACTTATGGAAGAGTTGAAGGAAGGATTGAAGGTTCTGAAGTAGATGAGAACCCCACAGGAAGACCAACAGAGTCAACAATCCTGGACCACTGGGAGTTCTCAGAGTCTAAGCCACTAACTAAAGAATATACACAGACTGGAACAAGGCCCCAGCACACAAACATGTAGGAAACAGGTATCTTAGTCTTCATGGCTGCCTTGCCTGGCCTCAGTGGTATAAGATGTGCCTAATCTGGCAGAAACTTGATATGTTAGGGTGGTAAGATACCCAAGGGGTCCCTACCTTCTCAGAGGAGAGCTCAAAGGGGTACAGGGGGACATGGACAGACCCTGTGAGGGAGGACTCAAGAGAGGGAGTTGCGTTTAGGATGTAAGTAAATAAATAAAATAATTAATAATAATTTTAAAAGGTTAAAAAATAGTGCTTGCTATTCTTTCAGAGGACCCCAATTTATTTCCAAATCCCCATATCAGTTTATTAGGACCATAAATGCTTTTCTATCTTCATAAGTAAATGCGTATGTTGATAACTTTATGTAAGTATATGCATGGCAAACACATATTTAGGAACATGCTCTTTGAATGTAAATAATGTAATCATTCAGTAAAGCTTTTACCTGATATAGGCAAAGACAACCTGATGGAAAGGAGTACAGCCCATGGGATATGCATCAATATGAATATAGCAAAGAAAAACTCAGGGCTTTCAATTCATTTGTCATATAACTCTAAAATTTCTAATTACCAGTTAGTATACAAAGGAGGGGCTTATATCAGAATAGCCTTTTTGCTAAGAATGATAAGTTAGTTAGATAGTTGAGGGCTGTGTCACATGACACAGTGTGAATATGATGGACCAACATTCCAGATGTAAGCACCCTGAAGGTAGAAGACAGCTGTGAGGAGCACATCCCTGGAGGAAGGCTGTACCCATAGCACATGAATGGAGGACTGTCCTCTTAACACAGTAGGGTACAGTGGTCAAGGACTGTGCATTTCATATAGCAGTGCAGAAGGTCTGTACCATAGAGGTATCTACCCCTCTAAAGTTAAGGCTAAGAATATGAGAAAACCTTTTAGAACTTTTATGATAATGTAGAAATAAAATCCAGATCTTAGGGTTCCCAATGGCAGAGGGATTTTAACTTGGCTCAGCTGGGGGAATGCAGGGACAGAAAAGTCCACAAAACAATTTGTCCCCCTTTAAACTAAGTAAAAGTGCACTCTCACCTGGGATCCAACTCTCTTCCAGGCACAGTCAATGTACAGTGATAAGAGCCAATTAATCCAGCAGTGATTAAGTTCTACAAGAAACATTTTGAATCTTATCCAGAGTATACTATACCATTTAGGAATTCAAATTAGGTTTTTTTTGTTAACAATATACAGTGTTGACTTAAGTGTACATATTAGGCCAAGTATGCCAGAGATATAGTCAAGTGAATTTAAATAAAGAATTTTAAAAAATGGAAGAAAAGATAAAGGCTCTTATTACATGATAGAATCTATCCCAAGAAAACAAATAATTTTCTGTATCATAGTAAAATAACTACAGTTAAAATATCATGTTAGAAAATTTGTTTCAGATGAAGAAAGGATCATGATATTAGTGAACTGAGAGATCAAGAAAATCAAAACCAAAATGTACAATAACAATAACCAGATATATTGAAAACAAGGAAGCAAAATATGGAAAAAGAGAAACAGTATTTATTTGGAGCTCATGATGAAAGAATAATGATGTTTATTAAATCATAATCTTGATAAAAAGAAAAAATATGATCAAAATAGTTCTTCAAATGATAATTGCTAGGAAGTTTGCACATTTTCTAAGGAGCATAAACTCATTAATTTATAAATTTCTATGATGTCTATGATTTATGAATAGAATGATATGTCATCCCTGGTTACATAATGACGTTGATATTATAAAAGACTTATATAAGAACAGCAATTGAAAACAAAACATTCCTAACTGCACATCCAATAGAGAGCTAATATCCAAAATATGTAAAGAATACAAGACAGCATGCCTCAGCTAACCACCAAAGAAGCCAAACATCTTAGTCAAAAAATGGGGTATATTGTCTACAGACAAGATGCATCCCCATCCAAGGACTGCCCATCCTTCAGTCTCTGCTTCATTTTCGTAGAGAAAAAGGGGAGGAAGGAGAGGGAGGTTAT
Organism: Mastomys coucha; assembly: GCF_008632895.1. Lineage (NCBI taxonomy): Eukaryota > Metazoa > Chordata > Mammalia > Rodentia > Muridae > Mastomys > Mastomys coucha. The sequence continues at coordinate 41,226,294 of NW_022196905.1, read as the reverse complement.
GGGATGGAGGGCTTATGGAGGGTTAACAAGGAAGTGATATATCATTTGAGATATAAACAAATGGAATGATTAATAAAAAAAGACAACTAAGGGAGCTCAAGGGGATATATATTGGAAAAAATGGGGTATAGAACTAAACAAAGAATTCACAAAACAGGAGTATCTAGTGGCTAAGTAATACTTGAAGAAATGTTCAAAGTCCTTAATGATCATAGAAATGCAAATCAAAACAACCCTGAGATTCTACCTTATACCAATCAGAATGGGTAACATCAAAAACTCAGGTAACAGAACATGTTGGTGAAGATGTGGAGAAAGAAGAACACTCTACCATTGCTGGTGGGGTTGCAAATTGGTACAACTACTCTGGAACTAAATCTGGAGGTTCCTCAGAAAATTGGAAATAGATCTACCTGAAGACTCATCTATACCACTCTTGGGCATATACCCAAAGATGCCCTACCATGCCATAGGGGCACATGCTCCACTATGTTTATAGCAGCCTTATATTTGATATCCAGAAGCTGGAAACAACCCAGATGTCCCAAAACAGAAGAATGGATACAGAAAATATGTTTCATTTACACAATGAAATACTACTCAGCTATTAAGAACAAGGACAATATCATCCTGAGTGAGGTCACCCAATCACAAAAGAACAAACACAGTATGCACTCTCTGATAAGTGGTTATTAGCCCAGAAGTTTGGA
>NW_022196905.1:41213713-41225048 GCF_008632895.1 Mastomys coucha | reverse complement strand
ATCAATAGGAGGAGAGGACCTTGGCCCTGTGAAGGTTTTGTGCTCCAGTGTAGGGGAATGCCAGGGCCAGAAGTTGGGAGAGGGTGGGGTGGCAGTCATGGGGAAGTGGGAGGCAACAGGGGTTTGTTTTTGTTTGTTTCTTTGTTTTTTGGAGGGGAAACTGGGAATGGAGAAACTTACATGTAAATAAAGAAAATAAAAGAAAAAAAAAAAAGAACAAGGACATCCTGAGTTTTTCAGGCAAATGGATGGAACTAGAAAAATATCATCTTGAGTGAGGTCACTTAGACCCAAAAGTATATGCACGGTATGTAATCACTAGTAAGTGGATATCAGCCAAAAAAAAGTACAGAATTCCCAGGATACAATCCACAGAACTCAAATCAAGAAGGCTAATAAGCTGAAGGGCCCAAGACAGCATGCCTCAGTCCCAATTGGGAGGGATCAGAAAGCAACCACAGAAGCAGAATGCTGGGGGAGGAGGGAGAGACCCACATGGGAAAGGCAACAGGGAGAGGGAGAGGGAAACATGATAAGGTAAGGGGGAGAACAGTACTGAAGCCCTGAGGGCAAGCAGAAAGAATGGAAACAGGCAACCTCAAAACGTAGGAGGTGGATACTCTAGATCCTCCAGAATGTGCCAGAAACCTGGAGGGTGAGAGACTCTCAGGACTCAAAGGGAAGGATCTTAGATGAAATGTGCTAGAGTGGGAGAGGAAATTTGTAGAGTCCACCTCCAGTAGAAAAGACTGTGCATCAAGTGGAAGGATGGGGCTGCCATCCCATAGTTAAAAACTTTGACCCAGGATTGTTCCTTTCTGAAAGAACTTCAGGAACAAAAATGGAGAAGAACCTGAGGAAAAGGAGCTCCAGTGACAGACTCAAATTGGGATCTAGCTCAGGGGTACACCCCAAGTCCTGACACTATTACTGATGCTATGGTTTGCTTACAAACAGGAGCCTAGCGTGACTACCCTCCAAAAGGCCCAACAAGCAGGAGAAAAAGTCAGAAGCAGATATTTACACCCAACCAATGGATAGAAGTTGCTGACCCCTGTGGTTGAATTAGGGAAAAAATGAAAGAAGCAGAAGACCAGCATTCTCAATTAATCTGGACCTCTGAGATCTCTCAAACACTGGACTACTGACAGGCAGCATATACCAGCTGATATGAGGCCCCCAACACACATACAGTAGAGGACTTCTGGGTCTGTGTTCATTCAGAGATGTACCTAACTCTCTAGGGATTTGGGTCCCCAGGGGTGAGGAGGTCGGGGGGAGTGGAGGGGGTGGGGACATCTTCTGAGAGACTGGGGTAGGGGAAGAGATGTGAAATGTGGAACAGTCTGAGGGTTAGAGGGGAAGGGGATAATAATCTGGGCTGTAAATAATGATTAAAGAATAAAAAAATAGGAGTTAGAGAAAGGACCAATGGAGCTGAGGGGTTTGCAGCCCCTTAGGACGAACAACAATATGAACTAACTAGTACCCTCAGAGCTCCCAGGGTCTCAACCATCAACCAAGGACTGCACATGGAGGGGTCTGATTGTTCTGGCAGCATGTGTATAGTAGAGGATTGCAAATTCGATCATCAATAGGATGAGAGGACCTCGGCCCTGTGAAGGTTCTGTGCCCCAGTGTAGGGGAATGCTAGGGCCAATAAGTGGGAGAGGGTGGGGTGGCAGGCATGGGGAGAGGGGAGGCAACTGGGATTTGTTTTAGTTGTTTTTGTTTGTTTTTTTGTTTTTTAGAGGGGAAACTGGGAATGGAGAAATTTACATGCAAATAAATAAAATATCTAATAAAAAAGAATAAAAAATAAAGAATAAAGAAAACAAAAGTCTCCTCTCTCCTTTGAGACTAATATTGAAAAAAAATCAAGAACTCATCAGATGGTCTGCCAACAAAAATGCTGCAAGACAATATGAATGGCATCATTATAGGAACAGACATACCACTCTCTTATTTATTACACTGAACAGAAAATGGTAAAAATTGTAAATTGGCTTGATTACAGAGATACCCCCATCCAAGGCATAAATTGTGTATTGAACAGTAGCTGTTGATTGGTCAATTTCTTTGCTGAATAGTAGCATATACAGTGAACATAAGGGAGAGCATGATGATTAAGTAATATCACAGGCTCTCATTCATGTGGCCACTATAGACATACTCTGCACAATTTCTGGAGTATCATAGATTGCCATCTATAATGAAGAAAGAGAAAGCTCTATTATGATTACTAATAAGTGGATTTATATACAGATAATCTGAAATACTTTGAATAAACCTTGACACAATAGTTAATTTTTCAGTTTTATTAATCTGAAAGCAGATATTTGTGCATTCTTCTGAAACATGTGTTTTATGGAATGACATTCATAATGCATTATTTTTGTAAACTACACTTGAAATTTCTTCCTTTCAAAAATAATGAATCCTGGTTCTATTCAAGTATACGTCTAAGCATATTAAATTATTCTGAGAAAATCAAAATATTACTTTTTAGTTGCAAATCTTTCTGAGCAGCAGGGTCGAGGTTAGGCTAATTATGTGAAAATGCTGTGAAAATCTACATAATAATACAGCAGAAAATATAGGAGAGGATGAATAACAAAGGAGGATAATTCTTGCAACTGCTTAAGTTCTAAAATGCTTTCAAATCCATGTAAAATCTCATTGTTAGCTTGGGAAAACCTTTAACCTAGATATAATCTTTAAAAAATATGAGATAAAACACAGAATATAGATACTCCATAGTCAGCTTATTTAATACTTAAAGAGGGACATCAAGAAGATTTAAGGATTGAAAAAGTATTTAATACATTATACACACACAAAGAGAGAGAGAGAGACAGAGACAGAGACAGAGACAGAGACAGAGACAGAGAATATACTCTAACGATTATATTCTTGTCAAGACATTATTGAATCTAGACTTTTGAATTCATAAATATTTCAATATTTATGGATTTTTTTGCAGGAATCTAGCAATACAAAGATATAAGATTGATAACATTGGAGAAATTAATGTGGGTACAATCATTTATAATACATTGACTCCAGAACCCTCCTAAAATCATCAGAAGCAGGCATCTAGACCTTCTTTTGAACAAAATATAGAAAAATGACAGAATGTCCATATAATGTTAAAAAGAAATGTCCTGCCCCTGCATAAAATTTAAACCACTTTAGTGAAGGAAGGACAAGCCAGCCTGATACAGCTATCTCCTGAGAGGCTCTGACAGTACCTGACTTACACAGAAGTAGAGGCTCACAGCCATCCATTAAACTGAATACAGGGTCCCCAATGAAGGAGTCAGAGAAAGGACCAAAGGAGCTGAAGGGTTTGCAGCCCCTTAGGATGAACAACAATAGGAACTAACTAATACCCTCAGAGCTCCCAGGGACTCAACCACCAACCAAGGTCTGTACATGCTGGGACTGATTGTTCTGGCAGCATGTGTATAGTAGAGAATTGCAAAGTTGATCATCAATGGGAGGAGAGGCCCTTGGCCCTGTGATGGTTCTGTGCTCCAGTGTAGGGGAACGCCAGGGCCAATAAGTGGGAGAGGGTTGGGTGGCAAGCAGGGGGAGGCAACAGGGGTTTGTCTTTGTTGTTTTTTTGTTTTTATTTGTTTTTTTTTTTTTTAAGAGGAGAAACTGGGAAAGGAGAAATCATATCACATGTAAATAAAGAAAATATCTAATTAAAAAATTTTAAACCACCTGTTTAATAAAATTAAAATAGCTTGTTCATTATGATTTATCATATTCTAAGTCACTATTAGTGTAGTGGAGTTATAACAAGCTATATAATACTACTCCCACAAATTGCTAAATTCAAACTGCTATTATTGTTTTACTAAGCGAATCCTTGCATATTTTAATAACTTTGGTAAAAATTATACTGTAGCTCAAATATTAAAAATAGGGCACAAGTAAGAGAACACATTGCTAAATAATAAAGGAATAAAGTTTTATGACTACATAGAACCTTACCAAACTAATATGCACTGATAATGGCATTGCTTCTAAAATTAAAATCTGAAGCCTTTGTTATTAAATTACTGGGTTTATAAAAGAAGCAACCATATTTTTGGATATAAATACATGTATTTGTATTTTTGCAGAATGGATCATAATAGAAAAAACAATACCACCATCAGCTGAAAAGAAATTTGTGATAGCTATAGAAATCATTTCTTCCTCATATCTATGTAGAATGCACTGTAGCAGTTACTCTTGAATTTTTTATTCTAGGATAACTTATACCATGTGGTAACTTGGTATAAGTACACGAAGGTAAACTTGGACAGTGACATTTGAGTTCAATGGACACCTTTGAGCAAACCAGTATAGGTATGCCTGGTTCCCAAGTTTGCATCAAAGCTTCTTTCTCATAGGTCTTATGTGAAATATTCATTGTTAGTTTAATGACAACAATCTCCTCACAAAGTGTGTATTATTTGGATCAAACTTTACTAGACCTTTCTAACAAAGATGAGCATTAATTTTTTTCTGCTTCATTTGTGCTTCAAATTTTCTATATATCTGGCTGAAAATTAGATTCTAAAAACCACATCATAGTCTGAAAGCTGATTCTGAAAATCAAAAACTGGAAACATCATCTACCAAATAAATGATGTTATCAATGTCAACATCAACTTTCCATGTAGTATTGGAACCTGGACACATAACAACATGTGTGTTATGCCTTTTAATCTGATTTCTAATATAGTCATAGTACCCATCTGAGATCTTATGAGCCTAAAAATCATGATTTAGACATACAGTATTCCCTTTTAAAGAGAACACTATGAAAACACCAAGAAAGGATTGAAAACTATAGAAGACCAAAAACTATCAGAACAAAACTGAAATGTAAAATCTATCCCTGGCACTACATACAGATATAGTATAATGAGAGCTCCAACACCTGTGAGTTAGCTGGCTACAATATCTTAGCTATACAGACCAAAAAGTTGATACAGAGAAGCCAGTAACATCATTCCAGACCTGAATCAAAGTAATTTATGAAGTATTATTCAAGAAAACTTTAAGAACTTTATTTCCAACATTCATGATGTCACTCAGCTAATGCTCTATAGATAAATATTTTCTAAGATACATTGAAATGTTTGCACATAAACATGTACAAAGGTAGGCACACACATGTGCTTCTGAAAGTCATAGATCTTAACATTTTGAAAAATCTAGCATATGTTAGGATTATTAAATATATTCAAATTATTCAAGTGCTTATGTAATTCACTCAGAAAGTGGTAGTTATACTATACCTTATAATTAATATCATACTGCCTACACAGAATCAAATTAGCTAAGTTTGTACTCCATGTAACTTTTGCTGCAGCACTGTCAAGAAGGAACATAAATAACTTCAACAATAGATCCTTTGTGATGCTCCTCTATTATACAGAGACTGCTAGGAGCTCAAGCGTCATCATTCTTCCCCTGGACTTAGAAAAATTCAGTATTAAAGTTTCCCAAATAATATATTTCAATGTCATTTTTTAAAAAAACCTCCTATAATGTATCTTGGTTTGTGTTTTACTCATTGGATTAATTTGATAAATGCATCCTTACCTCATATTATTATAAGATAGATATAGTCATGAAAAATTATCTAAACTATATGAAGCTATTATTCCTAAAGCAAGCAAGGAAAGTATTGCTCATAGAGTCAAAACGTGCCTGTAGGATAAAGTTTAAAACTTGTAATCTTTTTCATGACACATCTTCTTCATTCCAGCGTCAGGTCAAAGCCACTGACTCAATGATGCTCTAACAACTGTCCAACATTTCTCGTTTTTTGTGGACACTATTCCCACTTGTTAATTATTTTGAGGATAATCCTGGACATAAAACTTTAATAATGTGACTAAAACTAAAATTCATCTAAAATAATGTAGGAGTGTATAAACAGATTGGGAATGCATGATAAAATACTCTAAGCCCTTGGAATTAATTTACAGTGAGGAATATCATAAAAGAAAATCAGGGATGACTATTAGTCATAGTCTTCTGACCACCAAGAGCCACTGATTGTCTTTAAGTGACTTCGAAAATTGCACACCATGTGATCTTCCATAAATTCCTTAATCTGTCTTAGAAGACAGGGTGAAAGTCACTCAAAGACAACAAACAGCTCCCAATTCTTGGAATTCAAGATACAAGCTTAAAGGGAAAATCATTTAATTAAAAATCGTGATATACAGAGTTCATTCTGGATGGTCAAAGAGGACAGTAAAAACTCTAAGAAAAAGACAGAGCAAAGTCATTCTAGACAGAAGGTAAAGGAGTTCTGAAGATAGGAAACAGCTTCGAAGTAATGCACAAGTGCTAGAGTTTGTCAGAAGCATCAAAAGGCTATGGACCACATGGAACTGAGAATGTTGAAACTGGAGAACTGGCTCTCTAGACTCCTGAGTCTGTCCCTGTGACATTGATTTTTATCTGAATTTCTGATGATTTAATCATGTAACTTTGGGTTTAGTTGTGGCAGTTGCTGAAAGAAATGATTGCACTTGCCCTTACTTTGATTTGCTAAGCCATTAAAATTAGTGTAAATAATACTTTTTCATAGAATTATGAGAGAATTAAGAAGATAGTAAACATGCGACATATGGTATAGTAACATACATTTAACAGGAACAACACAGGTGTTAGCAGGCAATTTTTTTTTCCTTCTCTTCATTAATCTAAATCTATCATTGGTTTCTACATTTTACCCTATAGCTACACTCATATAAATTAAACTTAGCTATGCCAACAGCTACTACTATACCTATATGATTGTCCTATAATTCCCCAGTTTTAGAAACTACTGTTCCTTTTACTCAATATGCATAAATATTTTAATGAGTTGACACCCAGTAAGCTTAGAAAATGGCAATATTCTAAAATTTATATTTTTTATTTTCTCTATTATTCTATGAGTAATACTATAAAAAAAATAACTTGATTCTGTTTTGCACACATATCTACTAAGAAAAAAAGGCAAAAATTGAGGATGATAATTTTAAATAAACACATTTTCTTGATGACGTTTCTTTCCTAAGCCAGTCATGGTGGGTCATATCTATATTCCCAGCACTACAGATACTGACACAAAACAGTTTTCCATGATTTTGAAGGCAGCCTGGGATATCCAATTAATTCTAGGAGAGCTTTGGCTTTAGAATGAGACCATGCCTCAAAAACCAGAAAATATTCACTTATGGAAATGAAGTCTGTGGTTATCCAAATATGAGTTCTCCCAACAACAGCAGAGTCGTATTATGGTGGTTAGTTTGATTAAGAAGGGATAACTGCAGTTGTTTTACCCCAAAGGTCATGTGCATACATATATATATACATAATTTTATATATAATATATATTATATATTTCATTAGTGATATATATATATATATATATATATATATATTCCTGATTCAATAACTATGCAGATTTCACACACACAGCTTTAACTGGAAAATTTTGATTTCGTGTTCTTCATCTGGAAGATACTCATTTATGTCATTCATAAAAATGATTAGAAAAACTTAAAATAACATTTTTTAAACTTATAACAAATGATTACTGATGTTTATTATTTTTAATTCCTTTTGACACAATTATTTGCTTTTTAATAAATCCATTAAGTTATAAAGTACCCCAGAGATAGAGATCATTAAAAACATTTGAGTATCCTTCAAATTAGCCATGTTCAAAGTCACATAATCTATCCTAGATGCTGAACTCACACAACACATGCACACACCCCTATAAACCTGGTTATATACTTTCTGTTTCCTTCTCTTGATTGTGTTCATACTTAAATTTACTTTAAAGCAATTCCTGCATTCGTTTACTTTGAGGTTTTTAAGCACTTTTGATACGTTTTATTTTCCTGAGAAGAAAAAAACCCTACATTGTCATAAGCTTATTTAGGAATATCCTATGTGAAAGAGCTGTTGACCTGACTTCAAATTTTGCAATGATACTAATGACATTTTATAATAATCAGTTAAATGTGTGTGGAAAAAATCCATGTTGAGTGTATTGATTCTCTTTGCTTTAGGGACATCACTAAAGTCAATATACAGAATATTCAGATAATAAGAAGTGGTCAATAACTGAAAAACACATAAAACAATTCAAATTATTTTAGATCTATTATATAATGGATTGGAACACTCAGCTCTGCAATTTATAACTTTATCTTTATACTTTTTACAACCCATAAAATTTTTTTTCTCAGTAGACTTATATTGTGAGTTTAATGTCTGTAGTCATACTGTAATTGCCTAAAGTTTCTAGCAAAGTATAAGCCATTATCACTGGACCTTCATTTTTTTAAGTCTAGAAGGGTTATCAGCAGCAATGAGTGCATAAAATTGGTGTATAAAATATAATGTTTAAATGCACAAATAGAAAACTGACTAGTGTCTAAAGTAGAGGATAGCTTTCATTACTGAAGCTAGGTGGTATAGATAATGCTAAAAGGTTTGATTACCTTTCATGTCCCCTGTGACCTAAATCCATATGACTAGATTCTTGATTTTAAGTGATCCTCTCATATGTCTGTGGTGACTCTTAAGAACTGCAGAAACAATAACATTAACTTATTGCCAGTTTTTACAAACACTTTATAGAAGATAAAATCTTATATCCTATGTAGATTCAAAATTCCATTGGTCTGAAATCATGTTTCTATTGCTATGATTCACAGAAGAAAGCTTCTAAATGGTCTATGATTTAAGAGGATTAGAATCCATGATGACATAACAAAGGCACAGACTAAGGAACAGCTCAGAGCTCCCACCTTGATTCTCAAGCAGGAGGCAAAAAGAAGAAAATCACACTCCAAGTGTCCAGGCTTCTGAAACCTCAGTCTGTCTGTAGTGATACGCCTCCTCCAACAAGTCTACTGTTCTGATGCTTCCCAAGCAGTTCTAAACTGTGGATAAAATATTTACATATGTGAGCCTGTAGGAACACATTCTCATTCATGCAACCCAAAACACTCTAATGTGTATTTCACTGCAAATTTGAGTGTTTTAGATGAACTATTCCCTAAAGTCTTGTGTCCAAGTTCCACTCTAAAACTAAGAGAAAGGTACTCATAGATACATCTAATCAAATCAATATATAGCATGACCCAGTCTGAGTATGGACACTTTTTTTTTTCATTTTTTCGGTACAGGGTTTCTCTGTATAGCCTTGGCTGTCCTGGAACTCACTCTCTAGACCATGCTGGCCTCGAACTCAGAAATCTGCCTGCCTCTGCCTCCCAAGTGTTGGGATTAAAGGCGTGTGCCACCACTGGCCAGTAAGTCTGGGTACTTTTAGAAGAGTATATGCTACCAAAACAGGGTAAGCAAAATACTTTAAGCTAAATATGACACGGAAATTTTTTTATATCACCAAGTTTTTCTTTTTATGTTTTGGTTTTCTTTTTACTGAAAAAACTGTTTTCTCACATCATATATCTTGATTACGGTTTCCTTCTTTTCCTCCCAGTTCCTCCCCACCTCCCTTCCTAACCAGATACACTCTATTTCCATCTCTCACTAGAAAATAAGCAGGCACCTATGGTATAATAAAATAAAATGAAATAAAGAAAAAATAAAATAATGTAAAACAAAAGCTAACATTAAAATAGGATAGCAAAAATGAACAGTAGGAAAAGAGTTCAGGAGAAGACAAAAGAAACACAGACCCACTCCTTTGTACTCAGAAATCTCATACAACCACTGAGCTATTAGCCATATGTATACCTGTACATGCAAAACAGACATTAATTAAAAGATTAAAAATATTAATAAAATATTTTTGGTAATCGCTGACATGTAGCAATCATCAAAACAATTGGATTGCATGTGATTCTTTTTTTTTCTGTTTAAGTCTTTCCTTTTCGTATTAGATATTTTCTTTACATTTCAAATGAAATCTCTTTTCTCAATTTCCCCTTCGAAAAACAGAAAATGTGAGTCTTACACTTCATTTTGGTTTTATCTTTTTCTCCATTCCTGTGCCTGCAAACTCACAGCAACTGCAAATATAATAACAGTTTTTAGATGCCCTTGATTCCTTCCTGTTACAATTTGATTTTTATATGTTATTTCATGATGCACAGATACAGTTTAAACAGTTTATTGAAAATTATTTTTATTCATTTCAACATTATCTTTCTAAAGACCATGACCTCCTGACAAATGTTGTCTTTTTTGAAGGAGGTCTTTAGAAGTGAGTTTCAAGTACAGGATACTAAAGCCTTGACCAGGAGGATCTGTGTGTTATTTCCATCTGCACTTGATGAGGAAGTTGTGGCCTCTCTCTTTTCACTGATGTGGATTTTACCGTCATTACCCATGCCTCTAACCTGCAGCCTTGATTACTATAATACGGTTGACTTTGGGCTACTTTTGAGCCTCAGCTGGTGAGGAAGGCAGCAATCTGTTTGCTTGTGGGTAGCCACTGCAGGAAGCATACAGTACCAATGTTCCATCATAAAATGCAATGGAGCTGCACTTTAATAAAGCCACAGCAATGCTGAGTGTATTTGAGGCATCACTTGAATATTTAATATGTCTAAATGGAAAAGAGAGATGATTTTTTTTTTTGCTCCCTTGTGCTAGTTTACCATCAGTGGTTGAAAAAAAGACACTTAATGAAAACATCTTAGCTGAACGTTATTATCAACAGTGTAGGCACTATACAGCAGAAAAGTTAGAGTTGCAGGAGGGTTTAAAGTCCCCTGTTTTAAACTTGATGCAATGATTATTAAGATCCTAACAAAAGAACACAGGAGTATGTCTGCAGCTGACAGGACCATTTTATGTAAACTGAGAAATAAAACACACACAAAAGTAGGGAAGAAGTCCTGCTGATTTGATACATACACTGAAATAAAAACAAAAAGGCTAGCCTAATGGAATGACTCTATCAAAGGCATCTAATAGGCAAGACCTGAGAAAAGATGTCCTGTGGATTTTTAAAAAAGGAAATAAGATATATATTATAGACAATTTATTACTAGAAAGAATTAAATATATTATAGACAATTGGCATACATGATTAATAAGCATATCTAGTCTGCATAACTATGCATATGTACATGTTATATATACTTGTATGTATATTTATAGTCATTCTTCATATGCACAATATATACAAATGTTATATACATATATGCATATAAACATTCATATATATATATATGTATACACATATATATCAAATTTCCCTCAAGCAAAACTTGTCCCTCCTTTTCTATCACTAGACATTACTCTATTATCTAGGTAACTTCCTTTGTAAACAAAAAACATT
>NW_022196905.1:41204369-41206559 GCF_008632895.1 Mastomys coucha | reverse complement strand
TAATGTGCTCTCTGGAGGTAGGCCCTCCACTTGCAGGGAAGGGGCAGAGGAGGACGCTGAACCCCCTCAACAAAAAACATTTCATTAAAGCACATTTTGATGTTATACTTTTCAAATAACATGAAAATATCAGGAATCCTTAAGTTATGGAGCTACTTTCCACACATCCTTTCACTCCTAGCAGAGCACTATTATTGTTTGGGTATGAAATTGTAATAGGGAACTTGAAGATTATCATATCTACCAGTGTGTTTCATGTGAACCAACAAAAACACTTCTACTGAACCAACATCCAAAACATATGGTGAGTTAATCCTGATCCTAGAAGCTTATTAGAAGCTTCTTACAAAAGATTGACAGAAAATGCTGGAAGTTAAAAAAAAAAAAATGCTGCCAATTGTAATCCTGGTCTAGATGCTGTTTGGTTGTTGAGCTTGAGGCACTATGGTAGTTTAAGGCACACAGTCCTTAAACAGTTGGCCACAAATCAAGCTATACTGCTCGCTGTGTGTGAGACTTTGAAAAAGTTCTAATTTTAAAACTCAGTTTTCACGACTAAAATAGTACAAATTACATCAATAACAGAGATGAATGTGCTTGTTAAGTGAGATGTCGTCTTTCATGATGTCTGTGTGAAACACTCAATTTTTTTTTTATCATGTTTATTCCTAATACAGGTCAAAGGTGAGGAAAATGTTCTTTCTAGGTGTCTCAGACTAATCTTATACTGAGCTTAGAATATATGGGAGAATCATGTTCCTTGTTGACTAACTGTATCAATTCTCTATAATTGATGTCATTAAATTTTTCCTTTACTCCTTTATTTTCTTCATCAGTTCAACCTAGAGTTACTGAGTGCAGTCAATGAGCTAGACATTTTTCAATTAATTGACATTCTCCAGTGACCGAGGCAAAAGTCCCTCAGCTGTGAAATCAAGTCCACACTGTTAAGAAATATTAAGAGGTGACCAAAATTACAAAAATGTATCTCAAGAGGGAAATGTTCACAAGCTCATCCTGATGAGTGAGGCTGGAGCAGAGATCTTATAAGAAAGGAGCTAAAAGTATCAGGGCCTAATCTAATGTGCAGTCTAAGTCAGAAGCCATACTCCAAAACTCTTGCCAGTTGCTTCCTGAAGCCACACAATGGTGCTTTCCTCAGATGCCAGTACTAAGAATTGGGCCATGGTTTTCAAAGTGACAACTGGAAAAGCATAGTCTCTATTGCAGGCAACCAGCCCATTTGTGAAATGTTGTAAGCCTGTAATTTTGACCTATCCTGTCAGCAATATTTCTCTTTCATTCAATGGTAAGGTAGCAATTAAAATAAAATATAATGTAGTACACAAAAAGAGTGCAAAGAAAAATGTGAGGGACTCCCAATGAAAATGGAAGGAAGAATATGTGGGAAAGAAGAGCCTATTCTGTGTGGGCAAGAACTGAGAGTTGAGTTTAACCATCTGTATGTTCTTGACTCCTAGCAAGAAACTCAGTCTAGAGCCAGTATGGCTTTCAATGAAATTAGGATTTTTTTTATTAGATAATGTCTTTATTTACATGTAAATTTCTCCATTCCCAGTTTCCCCTCCAAAAAACAAAGAAACAAACAAAAACAACAAAAACAAACCCCTGTTGCCTCCCACTTCCCCATGCCTGCCACCCCGCCCTCTCCCACTTTCTGGCCCTCGCATTCCCCTAAACTGGGGCACAGAACCTTCATAGGGCCGAGGTCCTCTCCTCCTATTGATGATCGAACTTGCAATCCTCTACTATACACATGCTGCTAGAACAATCAGACCCCTCCATGTGCAGTCCTTGGTTGGTGGTTGAGACCCTGGGAGTTCTGAGGGTACTAGTTAGTTCATATTGTTGTTCGTCCTAAGGGACTGCAACCCCCTCAGCTCCACTGGTCCTTTCTCTAACTCCTTCACTGGAGACCCTGTACTCAGTTCAATAGATGTCTGTGAGCCTCTATATCTGTATTAGTCAGGTACTGTCAGAACCTCTCAGGAGATAGCTATATTTAGTCTGGCTTGCCCTTCCTTCAGTCTCTGCTACATAGTCAATCTCTGCAACTCCTTAATTGGGTATTTGGTTCCCCCTTTTAAGAAGGAATGAAATATCCACCTTTTGGCCTTCCTTCTTCTTGAGTTCCTTGTGGAATGTGGGTTGTTCTTCCTGTATTCCAAA
>NW_022196905.1:41197435-41203552 GCF_008632895.1 Mastomys coucha | reverse complement strand
TCCACCTCACACCAGTCAGAATGGCTAGGATAAAATGCTCAGGTGACAGCAGATGCTAGAGAGGTTGTAGAGAAAGAGCAACATTACTGAAATTAGGATTTTTAAGTCCTCTATTCTACCTTGATTTGAGTAAATGCAATGACTGTACTTTTCAGTTAAAAATGTAATAGAATATTACTTTAAGAAAATATTTATGTATATATATATATGCATACTAATTGATTTTCTAAGTCTGTAGTAGCTGAACTTACTTACATTTAAAATCCACCTAAATTGCTTTCATTTCTGATATGTTGTTTGCCTTTAAAAATATAGTTTAGGACTTTCTTTTTTATTGTGTTAGGATTGCCAATCACTCATGATTGTCTGAATGTAAAGGTTATGAATGTATGAAAGTATCACCTCATTCTGAGATACTTGAACTCCTTGATGAACTATCTCAAGCTGAAACCTAAATGAATGAGGGCCAAAAACCATGTCAGGTAAGAATTAGGCTATAATTATTCTTGTTTAGGAGTAGACACTGTTATGAATTATGGGTTAACCCGATGTAATAAAATTTTAGTGAGGCTTTGTCTCACATTGTCAATTAAATAAACTTCTGGCCTACAGACTATAATTTGATTTATGTTGCCTTCTTCTTTATTTTTACGAAAGTGAGAAATTACAGAGCTATCCTAATGTTTCAAAAGATTAATTGTCCATAACGCCAATTTGATTTGCATGAAGTCAGCACAGCTGTAATCATGCTCACCTTCCCTAGTGAATATATCTAAGAAAATAGTTCTGGGTTACAAGTTCCATCGTGTTACACTCAAGAAGCCAAACTAAATACAGTGAAGCCTGCCTCCTGCACTTTCCCCTGGATGCTCTCTGCAGTTGATCTTCAGATTTCAAAGTCTGTGCCATGCGTGCTTCCAAACCTGCAGGTTGTCAGCATTTGACTATTTTGTTTTAGATTTCTTCTCGTCCTTTTTGAAAAATGATAAGAAAACTGTTTTTCTTCTTCCAAGACAATTATTGTTTGATGGCAACATCCTTTCTACTTCCAGAGTCAGCCAGTAGAAAAAGAAAGAAAATGTAATAGAATACTCAATTTCAAGTTTTCCTTTTAGCCTTTCTTTGAGCAGACCTCAGCGATGTGTTACCTGGGGAATATGCATTTTCTCACAAAGTTTACACGTTGTGATCACCCTAAGTGTCCCACTTAAAAGGAATTACATCACTCACAGCTACAAGAGAGTTTGCATCTCTACTTATCAAGTCCTTATTTCTTTTTAAGTTTATTTTAATTGACAAATAATAAATATAAACACAATAAGTACATCTTAATGTGTTCCTGTGTAATTATTTTATGAATTTTAAACAACTATAAATATTATTTAGCAAAAATAATTTGAGTCTTTCATTATGAGAGATGTATTTTGGATATTGGAATAAAAGCTTTATTCTTCTTTCCAAAACAGGAAGCTAATGCCAAAATACTGTACATTCAGTTCTAGAAGCAGCTGCATTCAGACCATAATTAAAAAGCTCATAAGAGATTTCCCCCTGACTTACTGTTCTTAAAACTGCTTTGCTTTTGAAATCTATACACTATGATGTATACTCTTTCTTGCTTTCTGGGTATAAGAGGAAGGAGAAAGGATTTAAAATGGTAATGTAGAGTCCAAAATGTGTATAGCTTCAGAGACACCTGACTTAGGCACAAAGTAAAGTAAGCCAGAAAGCTTAAAGATACCTTAGAGATTAATATAGGGAAGTTATGAGACCAGAGGTCCCAGCTGCACTTAATGGGAGGCAAGCTGAGTCAGAAAAAAAAATCTATTGAGTTCCAGTTTTTCACAGGCTTGAGCAAATTACTCAAAAGCCATAACTCTATTTGTCTTATTCTCGAAAAATAAATATTTCAATATCATAAAAATTTTGATGAGATTACCTCTGGCCCACAATGATGTAATTTTTCCTAGAACACACTTCCTCATGCTTGTACCTTGAATATGTGGCTCCTTAGTATCCATACACAAGTTACTCTTGCTTTTCTTGGACACACACAGAGAAACACATACCAAAGGGCAGTAAAAATTACAGGTAATTCTTGAAAGGTGAGAATTCGATTTGAAGCAATCACATTAGTTTTGTCCAGTTTTTGGAGTGAGAAGACAAAAGCAGTAACATTCTTCCATTTGCACAAATGTGCAAGAATGTCACAAAGCACAAAGCTAATCACATCAACACTCCCAGGAATAACTGGGGATGTCCAGGGAGATTAGGTTGACAACCTTGAGTTCTGGATCTTTTGATGAATGCTGGTCCTGATTCCTTGTGTATTGTTTCCCTTGGCACAACTTCTTACAATATGTTTCTGTGTTTCTGAAGGAAACCCTCCCTGTTTTCTAGGTTTAGTTTATGTAGATTTTATATCCCATCAAAGAAAATAATGTAAAGTAAGAGTGATACTAATTTCATGCTACTAAAACCAGAACTGCGTGTTTACAGTCTCTGGAGTTGAGTGTCAGGATTAGGATTACAATTGCAATGGCTATTTATATATTTGATTGCCTAGTGGAAGCTAGTGTTTCTATAACTTTTTTTTCCTTTATCTCATATGGCCTGATGAAAAGATGGTGCAGGAATAAAACACCAAGAGCAAAGGTGACTTAAGAACAAAGAGTTTATTTGGTTGGATGGGTATTTGGAGTTCATTGTGGCAATGATGCATGGCAGCAAGTAAAGTAGATGGTTTAAGCAGGAAGCTGAAAGGTTACATGTTCAATTTCAACAAGAAGCAAAGAGAGCAAACTGGAAGTGGCCTTAGGCTATAAGATCTCAAAGTCAGCCCAAGTGACATACTTCTTCAAACAAGGCTACACTACTACTCTCAACTGGGTCAAGGGTCAAGGCTGAGAAAGAGTTCTTCCAACCTGCAGGTGTGCATGTGTGTGTGTGTGTGTGCGTGTGTGTGCTAGAGATAGAAAGAGAGAGAGAGAGAGAGAGAGAGAGAGAGAGAGAGAGAGAGAGAGAGAGAGAGAGAAGGAGGAGGGACAGAGGGACCTGAGGGGGGAGGGGGAGGAGGGAGGGAGGGACAGAGTGGAGAGAGAGGGAGAGGGAGGGAGGGAGGGAAGCAGAAGGGAGGGAGGGAGGGAGAGTTATTCAAACTCTCAGAGTGCTTATTCTGGGCACTTTAAATAACTTATTTTTTTCGAGTTATAACTTCATTTATTTATTTACTACATACTTACATCTCATTATCATTAATGAAAATTATATAACAATTATTTGAGTAATGATGAAAAAATAGAAATCATTCTTATCTTTAAATTTTCAATGACATATGAGAGATGTAGATTTTTTCTTTTTTTAATTAGATATTTTTTTATTTACATGCCATATGATTTCTCCTTTCTCAGTTTCCCCTCAAAAAACACACAAACAAAAAAAACAAACAAAAAAAACCCAAAAAACAACAAGAACAAACCCCTGTTGCCTCCCTCCCTCCCCCTGCTTGCCACCCCACCCTCTCCCATTTATTGGCCCTGACATTCTCCTATACTGAGGCACAGAACCTTCACAGGGCCAAGGGCCTCTCCTCCCATTGATGATCGACTTTGCAATCCTCTACTATACATATGCTGCCAGAACAATCAGTCCCACCATGTATAGCTCTTGTTTGGTGGTTGAGTCCCTGGGAGCTCTGAGGGTACTAGTTAGTTCATATTGATGTTCTTCCTAAGGGGCTGTAAACCCTTCAGCTCCTTTGGTCCTTTCTCTAACTCCTTCATTGGGGACCCTGTACTCGGTTCAATGGATGGCTGTTAGCCTCCATTGACTAATACATCTGTATTAGTCAGGTAGTGTCGGAGTCTCTCAGGAGATAGCTATATCAGTCTGGCTTGTCCTTCCTTCAGTCTCAACATACCAAAACTTATGGCACATAATGAAGCAGTCCTAAGAGGAAAAAACTAAAAAAATCTAAAACTAAAACTAAAACTAAAACTCATAGCTTCAAGTGCCTCCAAAAAGAAACTGGAGAGAGCATACACCAGCAATTTGACAGCACATCTTAAAGCTCTAGAACAAAAAGAAACAAGTTCACCCAAGGGGAGTCAAAGGCAGGAAATAATCAAACTCAGGGCTGAAATCAACCAAATAGAAACCAAAAGAACTATACAAAGAATCAACCAAACCAGGAGCTGGTTCTTTGAGAAAATCAACAAAATAGATAAACCCTTAGCCAGATTAACTAGAGGGCACAGAGATAGTATCTTAATTAACAAGATCAGAAATGAAAAGGGAGACATAACACTGAAGAACACTGAAGACACTGAAGAAATCCAAAAAATCATGAGAACCTACTAAAAAAGCCTATACTCACCAAAACTGGAAATCCTGAATGAAATGGACAATTTTCTAGACAAATACCAGGTACCAAAGCTAAATCAAGATCAGATTAATGATCTAAACAGTCCCATATCTGTTCATGAAATAGAAACAGTCATTAACAGTCTCCCAACCAAAAAAAGCCTAGGACCAGATGGGTTTAGTGCAGAATTTTATCAAACCTTCAAAGAAGACCTAATACCAACACTCCTCAAACTATTCCACAAAATAGAAACTGAAGGTACTCTACACAATTCGTTCTATGAAGCCACAATTATTCTCATACCTAAACCACACAAAGACATAACGAATAAAGAATACTTCAGACCAATTTCCTTTATGAATATCAATGCAAAAATACTCAATAAAATTCTTGCAAACTGAATCAAAGAACACATCAAAACGATCATACACCATGATCAAATAGACTTCATTCCAGGGATGCAGGGATGGTTCAATATACAGAAATCGATCAACGCAATTCACTATATAAACAAACTCAAAGAAAAAAAAACAATGATCATCTCATTAGATACTGAGAAAGCATTTGACAAAATCCAACATCCCTTCATGATAAAAGTCTTGGAACAATCAGGAATTCAAGGCCCATACTTAAACATAGTAAAAGCAATATACAGCAAACCAGTAGCCAACATCAAACTAAATGGAGAGAAACTTGAAGCAATCTCACTAAAATCAGAGTCTAGACAAGACTGCCCACTCTCTCCCTACCTATTCAATATTGTACTTGAAGTCCTAGCCAGAGCAATTAGACAACAAAAGGATATCAAAGGGATACGAATTGGAAAGGAAGAATTCAAATTATCACTATTTGCTGATGATATGATTGTATACTTAAGTGACCCCAAAAATTCCACCAGAGAGCTCCTAAACCTGATAAACAACTTCAGCAAAGTAGCTGGATATAAAATTAATTCAAGCAAATCAGAGGCCTTCCTCTACACAAAGGATAAACAGACAGAAAAAGAAATTAGGGAAACAACACCCTTCACAATAGTTACATATAATATAAAATACTTTGTTGTAACTCTAACTCAAATAATCAAATAAAAGATCTGATTAACAAGAACTTTAAGTTTCTGAAGAAGGAAATTGAAGGAGATCTCAGAAGATGGAAAGATCTCCCATGCTCCTGGATTGGCAGAATTAATATAGTAAAAATGGCCATCTTACCGAAGGCAATCTATAGATTCAATGCAATCCCCAACAAAATTCCAACTCAATTCTTCACAGACTTAGAAAGAGCAATTTTCAAATTCATCTGGAATAACAAAAAAAACCTAGGATAGCCGAAACTATTCTCAACAATGATGGAACCTTTGGTGGAATCATAATCCCAGAACTTAAGCTGTACTACAGGGCAATTGTGATAAAAACTGCATGATATTGGTACAGTGACAGGCAGATAGATTAATGGAACATAAGTGAAGACCCAGAAATGAACCCGCACACCTATGGTCTTTGACAAAGGAGCTAAAACTATATAGTGGAAAAAAGACAGCATTTTCAACAGATGGTGCTGGTTCAACTGGTGGTTAGCATGTAAAAAATGCAAATTGATCCATTCCTTTCTCCTTGTACAAAGCTCAAGTCCAAGTGGATCAGGGACCTCCACATCAAAACACTGAAACTATCAGAAAAGAAAGTAGGGAAGAACCTCGAGCACATGGGCACAGGGGAAAATTTCCTGAACAGAACGCCAATAGCTTATGCTCT
>NW_022196905.1:41185619-41197040 GCF_008632895.1 Mastomys coucha | reverse complement strand
ACAATGGAGTACTACTCAGCTATTAAAAACAATGAATTTATGAAATTCTTAGGGAAATGGATAGATCGGGAGAATATCATCCTGAGTGAGCTAACCCAATCCAAAAGAATATACATGGTATGTACTCTCTGATAAGTGTTATTAGCCCAGAAGTTCGGAATACAAACCACAAGAAACTCAAGAAGGAAGACCAAAATGTGGACATTTCATTCCTTCTTAAAAGGGGGAACAAAATACCAACAGAAGGAGTTGCAGAGACTAACTATGGAGCAGAGACTGAAGGAGAGATGTAGATTTTAAATAAGGATTTATAACTCATACTCAATTTCTCTCAAGTACTTCAACCCTACTTTTTCTCTATGATCAGAAATGCTTGCATAGTATACAAGTCTTTTTAATTATAAACTTTACAAATTAATATACTTCACAGAATATTTAATCACTTGTTTAATTTTTTCAAAGTATGCATATTTTTTCTGAGGTTAGAAATATATGATGAAAAAGTTTAGTTTCATTTTCCTTCTATTTATATATACAAAGGATCTTTTCATATAACTGTGTTAGTAATGACAGCACTTACTGAGTATGTGCCAAATATTATTAGAAGAAATTCAAATATACAGCGATGGACAACTCTGTTAATTATGCCCAATCATATGCTTGTTTCAAGAGGATTAAGTGGTAATCTCCTGAAGACTTCACTCCATCCTTTGTGAATTAGAGGAGCTAAATTAGGAAAAGGCAATATCTTACTTTATATCTTGATTCAATTTATTTGGCATTCATTCACTTAAATGATACTTTAAAGGATTGTGATTTGTATTCACAATCACTTAGATTTGGACGATTAATGTAACATTATAAACAGTGAGACAACGAGAGTTTGGCTGTATGATATTATGTTTGCAGAGTTGCTTTCTCAAGTCAAATGAACTGATGTCAGGAAAAGATTCTAGATATGGGAAAATTCGTACAGTGGGTGTTTGCTTTTCCATCTTGTGATAATATGGATAGTGAACAGGATGAAGTGATGGCTCTTTACAGACTCATTCAGCGACTCATCCTGGCACGTTCAATTCTATCTGGGACAGAAAACGGATGTTAAATATTGTCCACTGATAAGTTGAACCATATCTGAAAACAAAATTCATCTTTTCTCCTAACATTCTATTTTTTTTGGTTTTCTTTCATATCTCCACATCTAACTGAAATGGAGACTAGGCTCATATATTTTGCATATCATTACCAAAAATTTGAAAGTACTGATTTTTGAGAATCATCTCTAGGTCGTTTTTCAATGTTTTATATATCTTTTGATTCTAATTCCCACCTTAATTCTCACGTTTCAAATGCTTTTTATCTATTGTATTATAGATTTAAACCAAAGCTCTACCTATTTACTTTATAGACTATTCTTTTACCTTGTAGGCATCCATGTGAAATGAGCCTCATTGTGTAGTATAGAACATTAATAAGACATGGATAAATCTTTGGCCAGTGGTGCAAATATTTCCAGTAAAATTATTTTCTAACTTTTCACTGTTATATAAATAAAAGGGGCAAAGAATTATCATCTGCTTTTGCTGATGGTGTACTTTGGAACTATAACATTATTTGTCTGTGAACGATTAGTATATGTAGTACAATAATAAGTGGTACACTAATAACTCAATGTAAGATAAACTATCTCTTTAAAAAATTTAGTAACTCACAATCTTGGCCTCACCTACCAATTTACTATTAATATATATGACGGTAACTGATATAAATTAAGTCTGAATACCTTGGTGTTCTCATGGGTATCAGAACAGTGTGTACAAGGTTTGTCCCTGACTCTTTTGCTTCATTCTGAAACCCTTTGTCTCCTATTGGGTTACCTTGCCTAGACTTCATGTGATTTTATGTATCTTGTCTTTTTATTTTTTTAATTCATTATTTTATTTATTTATATTCCAGATGTTGCCTCATCTCCTAGTCCCCTCCCAGAGTTCTTTATCCCATTCCCCCTCCCCT
Organism: Mastomys coucha; assembly: GCF_008632895.1. NCBI lineage: Eukaryota > Metazoa > Chordata > Mammalia > Rodentia > Muridae > Mastomys > Mastomys coucha. Next base: position 41,195,027 of record NW_022196905.1, on the reverse strand, counting down.
TTTCCTCTGAGAGGGTGCCACACCCTGTATTCCCCCTTCTCTCAGGCTTCAAGTCTCTACAGGATTAGGCACATCCTCCCCAACTGAGGCAATACTAGCAGCCCTCTTATTGTATCTTGCTAGGTCATGTTTGATTGATCTCCCTGAGAGGCCAGTTCTTTTCTGAGGGGAGGCAGAGCAGGTGCAAAGTTTCCTGTCAAATCATCACCTGCAAGTAGTCTATAGCCTATAACATAATATCAATAGCGTAGAAAAATGCCTATCCTTCACATTTCTATTTTCCTACTTCAAATTCTGCTGACATCTGTGGAGGTGATTTAAGATGATCAAAAGATCATTGAGCTTGCAATGAAAACAACAATATTCCCACTGAGTACTAAAAATGTGATTGTTTTGTTGTTCCTCCTAAGGGGCTATAAACCCCTTCAACTCCTTGGGTCCTTTCTCTAGATCCTTCATTGGGGACCAGGGACTAAACCACCAATCAAAGAGTATTCATGGTGGGACTCATGGCTCCAGCAGCATATGTAGCAGAGGATGTCCTAGTCTGTCATCTATGGGAGGAGAGGCCCTTGGTCCTATGAACGGTCTGTGCCCCAGTGTAGAGGGGAATGCCAGAGCCAGGAAGCAGGAGAGGGTGGGTTGGTGAGGAGGGGAAAGAGGGAGGGAACAGGGCTTTTTTCAGAGGGAAAACCGGGAAAGGAAATATCATTTGAAATGTAAATAAAGAAAATATCTAATAAAAAATGTGATTGTGTGTGGATCTCTGACAACTATGGGTTCTAAAACTCCATTCATGATTTTCCCTCTGTTAAGAGCCTCATTGTCTTTTACACATATCCTATATTGTGTGCTTAATTGCATCAATACTATGCTTATAAATTCCTTAATTTATGCTTATAAATTATATGGAATTCTTGTATTCCATATAATTCTGTAGAATTGCAGAATGTGTGAGTTGTTTCTGGCTACTGCCACTTAGTTCCTGCTTCTTTGACTCTCTTTGAGTTTATGAAGACATGACAGAACCTTTCAAATAACAAATCCTTAATGATAATCTGATGATGCTTTATAAAGCATCATGCTATTTGTAAGGCTTTGTTAATATGCCAAATTAATTAATCTCCTTAACCAATAAATGTGAAATTAACTAGAATAGGCCTCTGAGACATGTTTAGATTTATTAGACAAAAGGTGCCCCAAGTATAATTGTATCTGGTAGAAGTCATAGATAAATGTCAACTGTTGAAATCTCAAACATAAAATCACAAGAAGCTAAAAGCTGTCAATGGACTTTGGAAGAAAAGGTGGCAATTTTCAATGACAACGACTTGATTGGGTTTTTAAGCATCAGTGTGTCTAGCAGTCACCATAGCTGCTATCACAGTTGACACTTCAAACATAATCCATAAGTCTAATTCATAGACCATATGAACAAAAATTCTTATCTGAATAATTTCTTGTTTGGTTAGATGTTTTTTAAACCCTTACGTTGTAAAAAGCTTTCCATCAGAGTAATCAAAACAGCTTATTTTTAGTTACTAGTTTACTTTCTTCTAATTATCTTGTCTTTCAGCTAATTGAAAGTAATTTGCCCATCCTTTCTCTTTCTATACAAGAAAAAAATTCTTAAAATATTATTTATTTTTATTGACAGTCCACTATCTTTTATTCCCAATTTTCAAATGTAGGATGTTAGACCTTCCTTACTCATATGGGTACTATTTTTTTCTAAGTAAAATCCTTGCAAGCCTTATTCCAGTAACACCCTTCATATTTCCAAAACCATCAGTCTCTGCATTCTTAATACTTTGCACAAAAAGAGCTACTACAATACTCAATGTTCAAGAAACTACTTCTTTAAAAAATTTTTAGTGCTGTATAACTGACTGCAGCATGTATGTTATGGCTGAGTAGCTTGATGTTCTCTAATAGTGGGTGCAGGGATTTTCTCTGACTCTTTTACCTACTCATGAGACACTTTTTTCTCTTTAACTTGCCTAGTCTTCTTGTGACAGTATGGACCTGGTCTTATTGTAGCTTGTTGGGCTGTTTGATTGATGTCCCTGCGAGTCCAGCTCTTTTCAGAGAGGAGGCAGTGCAGGTGTGAATCAGGAAATGCAGGGACTGTCATGGCGGAAGGAATGTGGTCAGGATGTAACATGAGAGAAGAATAAAAAAAAAGTCAGTAATGATACTGCTTCAGCAAGCAGCTACAGGTTGTACACATTACCCAATATGTTCATTATTACAATTATATGAGAAAAGTAACAAGATTTTTCTGTCTTCAGTTATCTATATCTCATATTTTCCAAAGGAATAAAAACCCATGAAGCCAATAATTCTCTACTTTACATAGGATAAATGTTGGCATATGACAAAAGTATTTAAAATAATAACTGCTTATCAAAAGATTGACATTAGGAGTACATGCTAATTATTAAATCATACATCACAAAAACAATTGTCACTCCAATCCAGGCACTCTAATTGTTCTCTCTTTATATTAGCTGTGCACTGCAGTGTATTTTATATTTTCAGGAATCCTATATCTGTAGATTAAACTGCCTTTGGGCAAAAACATTAAAATTATTGCTTATAGTTCATGTACAAATACTGTCTAGTTTTATAGATGTGAGTAGAGCATACAAGAAATTTGGTTGTGCCTGAGGTACTGGAATAAGTCATAGGTCATAAGTACACTAAGAATGAGAGTATGTGGGTTGATGTCATTCAAAGGTAGGAATATATGGACACCCAGGAGTTTTCTGTCATAAAATCAGGTTTCCTAAAAGGAAATTTATTTAAAATATAACCAAAATATTATAAAATATTATATTATTCTATAACATAAAATATAAAAATATGATGAAAAATGTTCAATCTAGTCATGAAAATTTGACATATTATTAGTTTAAGTGGTGGGTAGGGGTACAACTTGTGGCTTAGTTTGTTCTACAGAGATTGACAACTTCCCCTCCCTCTTTTTAGTATACATATACACTATTAAAGTATTTATACAACTTCCATAACAGGATTTATAGATTCAACCACATCTTATTTTTACCCCTTCTTTTAAAAGCATTTTTGGCAAGTAAAGTTCATCTGCCTATCAAGACCCACAGCACACCAGGCCTGTGGCTTGTCTGGCTCTAGTCTGGATGTCAAGTTCATTTTATATCATAGTAGGTCAAGTTTAAGGGAGAAAAGGTCACTGATAGTAATTCAATTCATCTTATCTAAAACATAAGGTGGTTTCTCAATTGGATTCATGTTTTAAATTCCAGCTGATTAAAATTTGCATAGCATTATGTGAAAAGCAATACCATAACACCTGTGATTCCCTGTTCATTGTTCTTTATTACTCTAAAATTAAGATTTTAACATTAATTAAAATATCACTGTATCTTTACATATAGTCACTGAAAGAAGAAATTTATTTAAGCCCCAATATATTCTTTCTCTGCTGATCTGTATATCTTCTTTTCAATACTGCTAACAATAATATCTATAGTTAAATAAATGTAAGTATTAATTACCATTTCCATTACCTTCTCTTGCTAATTGCTCCTCAAGATCTCTATGATCATTTGAGCTTATACTTCTTCAACTGTGCAAATACACCAAGAAAGAAAACAGTACAGATAATTATACTTGCCTCCTGGGCTAGGGAAAAGGATTAGCTTAGCTTGTCCCTAGCACAAAGCTAGCAAACATGGTGGGCTAATTTCCTTCATCTTACATTTATACATCATGTATATGTTTTTTAAATGGTGATTATATCACCATTTAAAGAAATGGTGGAGAAAATGAAGTCCGTGTATTCATAAATGGAAAGTTGCCTATGATTTTGAAAATATTTTAGTTGTATTTTCTATAAACTCATTTATAACATATCAATGTTGATTTCATGATTCAATTTTGCACTATCAGAGAGTTCATTGAAAAATTTAATTTTTAAAAGTATTTATTATTTTTTACAACTAAATGATTTGTAAACTATTGATTGCCTATACTTTTTGATGTGTCAGAAATAGACATTTGAAATGCAGAAGGAAACCCTTAAAATGTAATATTGAAGTATTTAGAAAAGCATTATATGTTACCATCATTTTCTTTTCTTTCTTTTTTATTTAATTTATTTACATTTCAAATGTTATCCCCTTTCCTGGTTCCCCTTCTGCAAGCCCCCTATCCCACCCCTCTTACCCTGCTTCTATGAGAATGCTAGCCCACCTACTTACCCACTTCCATCTCACCACCCTACCATTACTCTACATTGGAGCATCGAGCCTTCACAGTAACAAGGGCTTCTCCTCCAACAAATGCCAGATAAGTCCCCTTCAGCTCCTTCACTCCTTCGTGTAACTCCTTCATTGGGATCCTTGTGCTCAGTCTGATGGTTGGTTGCGAGCCTCTGCATCTGTATTGGTCAAGATCTGAAGAGCCTCTCAGGAGAGCCTGTATTAGACTACTGCCCGCAAGCACTTCCTGGCATCAACAATAGTGTCTGGGTTTGGTGTTTGCACATGCCCCAGGTGGGACAGTCTCTGGATGGCCTTTCCTTCAGTCTCTGCTCCACTCTTTGTCCCTGTATTTACACAGGAGCAATTCTGGGTTAAAATTGTGGAGATGAATGGGTGGCCGCATCCCTCAATGGTGGACCATACCTAAACTCTGGATATGGTTTCTACAGGTTCTCTCTTTGGGTATTCCAGCTAATGTCATCCCTATGGGATTCTGGGAGGTCTCGCTTTCCTGGCATCTGGGACTTTCTGGTTGCTACCCCCAGTTCCCCATCTCTCATTGCTACACATTCTTGACCCTCTGTACATCTCCTCCATCTCCTCCCATACCTGATTCTTTCCCTCTTTTCCCCTCCCCTTCTTCTCTTTCTCTCAAGTCCCTCCCACCCTTTACTTCCACTGATTATTTTATTTCCACTTCTGAGTAAGACTGAAGCATCCACTCTTTGGTCTTCCTTCCTCTTGAGCTTCATGTGGTCTGTGACTTTTACCATGGGTATTTCACGCTGAAATTCTCAGGCAAATGGATGAGTCTAGAAAATATCATCCTGAGTGAGGTAACTCAATCACAAAGACCACACATGGTATATACTCACTGATAAGTGGGTATTAGGCAAAGAGCATGGAATATCCACAATACAACTCACAGATCACACGAAGCTCAAGAGGAAGAAAGACCAAAAAGTGGATGCATGATTGTTACCATCATTTTCTAACAAGTAGTACATGTCATTGTGTACTTATTTATTTATTTATGCACTTACATTTTAGACTATTTTATAAGGTAACTTTATTATTACTACTTAGTTGGTGAGAAAACAAGCATCAGAAAGATTAGGTAATATGTCTTTAGGCCACGTGATAAATTTTGGGCAAAGCCACAGTCAAACTTCAAAGGTCTTTTCCCTTTAACAATAGACAAAGGCTTATATCCAGTTTAGCCCATTAGCTCAATAAATAGTTTACTTAAAGATACTTCAATTGAGCAAATCCCATTTCTAATAAATGCATACAATTCTGTGAGTATCCACTTAAAAACCTAGGGCATGCCATTGTAAGTTGGATAAGCGTTGTTTAGTAAATATTAGACACAAGAGTTCTGCTTAGCTCAGAGTCGTCTGATTAAAGAACGACAGCCACTGTCTTTCCAATCTTAATTACAATGAAGAAGTCTATTGGAACATATGGAACAGATACCTGGCCTTAATCCCTTGATTCTCTTGGCATTGTTAGTGGGAGACATCCCCCTGGCATTTGCTACACAGATCCAATCTCATTTGAAAGAGTCACTCCATGTGATGTTGAATGAGTGAATCCATCTATCCTGGTGTTAAGGATTTTGCACTAGTTAACTTTTGGCTCCAAACTTAAAGAAGAAAATGGGATGTGATGATTGCCCTTAAGTCTATGTATTTTAATCGACTAGTCCTGCCATGACAAAATTCTATCTACCCCAAGTTTGCTTAAACAATGTATGTTCATTCCGTCTTTATTTTCCTTGAGGGCTAAAAGTTCTGGATCAGAGTGCAGACAGCTTTCTTCTGAAACCTTCTTTTGTCATTTAGACAATTGGCTTCATGATGTCTCTTGGAATGCTCTTTTCTCAACATATAGATGTATTTGCTATCACTTTTTCAACTTCTTCCCTTCTTTCCCTCCTTCCTTCCTTCCTTCCTCCCATCTTTAAATTTCTTCCTTATTTGAATAAGAGCAGATGTATATTCAGGTGCTTGTGCAGCTATGTTTACATGAATGTGGAGGCCCAAGGTCTACATTCAGATGCTCTTCCTTAGGATACAACCACCTTAGTTCTTGAGACTAGACATCTAATTGGAAGCTGCAGCTTGTTTTTTGTATGGTTGGCTAGGTGGCCACCCAACTCAAAGAATCCCTCCTGTTTCCATTTTCACTAAAGGGATTACTAGTGCATGCCACCACACCTGGCTTTGCACAGGAGTGATAGGGACAGAATTCAGTTTCTTATAAGTTTTATGAAATGACCTATCTTTCCATGCTCTTTTTTTTCTTCCTTTAAGGATTCTTGTTTGAATTCTTAACCATTCTTAGAGTGTAGTTAAGTCTTGCTAAAAGTGACAAATTTATCTATTTTGACCCAATAAACCCAAGTGCCAATTTATTCTAAGCTTTCTTTTGAAATAAAAATTTAAAAAGAAGAAGCTGTCTGATGGGTGACCACCATTTCCAAATGTAGGATATGTGGGAGTTATTGCTTGTTGGAAAACACTTGGGTGTCAATTTTCTTCATGCATAAGGAAAGAACGAGGTGTACATACACAGAGACCAGGTAAAAGCTGATCTTAAGAAAACTCTTTATTTCTTCTAGAATATAACCTGCCAAACCAACATGGAATCCTTTTCTTTATCCCAATAAAGCTATTTTTAACCTTAAAACTAAATATTTTTGAGGCAAGAATGAATTCATTGAATTTATAGCAAAATTCCATTAATATATCCAATTTTCTTGGCAATCCATGCATTGAGTTTTCATATGAAACTCAATTTATAGACAAAGTAATAGTATTATAGTGGTATACAGCATTTCTCCCCCCCCCCACACACATTTTTACATCTAATGATATGATCAAAATTTCAGCATGATTTAGTCTCAGACATACCTAAATGCAAGGCTAAATGTTTTGCTACTTTCTTGATATGTATTTTATTATCTGTAATGATATGACACAAATTAAAGAGGTGTTGTATTTGTGAAATAATTACTTATTATATTTTATTATTGCAAATTTGCCAGAAGCTAAGAGACTTAATCCGGCTTAACTGGATCAATCCCTTGGGTAGGCTGGCTGATTTCTGTCATAGTGTCTCACACAAGCTTCTTGTTTATCAGCCAAGAAGACCTTAGATGCGAAATCTTGGCTAAGTATTTGAATCTTAGGGATATACTTGTTATTAATAAAGTAAATTTGTTGGTGAAATGAGAAGATATAGATGCAAAGATACCTCAGAATCACCAAGATATGGGAAGGGCAGGCAGAGCTGAGCAGGTGATAACAACACTCTAAGCACAGGCTGTTTCTCAAGTTTTTCTCTCTAGCTCATGATAGAAAGTGTTGGTCCAGAATTCATTGCTAGGTAAGGTAGCCATGTCCAGGAACGTTACACACACCTGAGGAACCATATTGATTAACTATGATGTATTCAGTTTTTCAAACATTAATAACAGATCTTTTATTTAGTGACATTATAGTCTCTTAATTTTTAATATCCAATATTCTATAAAATCAAGACAGTATTGAGTGGTCTGGAAATAGTTTTATCAAAATTTTACTTATTTTCAAAGTATGTTCTAAGTACTGGTTATACCTTGAATGAGCTATATTTTTAATGAAGCCATATAGGACCATAACTAGTTGATTATTCTGATATGAAGACATGTATGTGTAGTTTTGATTCTCTATTGAAAGCATTAAAATTGGGTTGTCCAGATGATAAGAGAAACATAAACATAGTTGAGGTTATTGAGACTTCATTCTGCACTGTGCAGTGATTAAACTTATGAAGTTTAAGAAATATTTTTAAGTTTCTAATATAATTACATTGTATCTCTTCATTCATTTTCTCATGTATTAATAAAATAACTTAATTATACTTTTCATATCCATTGTAAAGATAAAGTAACAGAGTACAAGAAAATTGTAATATTTTTATCTTAGCTAGAGTTACATGGTAAAAATGTCAATTAGATAGCAAATGTAGTTTATTAGCTTCCTAGAGCTGCTGTTAAAAAAAAAAAAACATAAGGTACAAAATACAAGAAATTCAGGCTGGAAAGATGGCTAATTGAAAATATTCTTGACCTTTCTAACGCTGCTACCCTTCACTGCTACTCTTCAATAGACTTTCCTTATATTATGCTGACCATATCCATAAAATTATTCAATAACTACTTTATATCTGTAATTTTACTATTATTATGAACCATAATATAAATATCTGATATCAAGGGTATCTAAATACGACCCCTGTTAAATTGTTGTTTGACCCCAAGGTCATGACCCAAAGGTTGAGAACCATTGGCTTAGTGGATAATTGTGCTTGGAGAACATGTATTCTAATCTGAGTTAGATACTCAGCCCCAAGCTGCTGTGTAAAAGTTCTGTGTGGATGACAGCTTGTGTGACCCAACATCTGTGGATGGCTAGAGAGAAGAGAAAGATGAGGTTTCAGATCAGCTGGCCAACAAAAACTCACAAACTCCAAGTTTAGTGAGAGATATTTTCTCAAGGGTATAAGGTATTAAATCATAGATCAGAACCCCCAGTGTCTTCCTCTGACCTTTACATGTATATGAGTATATGAACCTCACTCATACTCATAAGCACACCCACATGTGTGTGTATGATTATATACATACATACATATATATATACACATATATATGTATATATATGATATGTATGATTGATAACTGTAGTAAAATTACAGTTTCTGATAGTTGGTAGATAGATAGATTGATAGATAGATAGATAGATAGATAGATAGATAGGTAGATAGATAGATGGATAGGTAGATAGATAGACAGATTGGTAGATATAGAGATGATATAGTTAGAGATTATATAGATATAGATTAGAGACAGAGCTAGAGATAGTTATAGGTGATAGAGAGATAGAAATAGATGATATAGACATATATAGGTAGAGTTAGAGGTAGAGGTAGTGGTAGATAGATCAGAAACTCCTTTTTCACAGATCTAGAAGCCAGAAATGGAAAGCCAAGTCATAAGAATAGCTGGGTAAGAAGGTTTCTTTAGGGTCTCGCCAGTCAACAGTACATACAGTACATATTTTGTCTCCCAGCTTCTACTAAAGGTACACTTTCTTTGGCTGCATGGCTCTGGTCT
>NW_022196905.1:41183572-41185609 GCF_008632895.1 Mastomys coucha | reverse complement strand
AAACAGGTTACATTCATTTAAGAAATAGTGTGTGTATTAAGATGGTCTATCCATAAAGTCATTCATCAACTGATTCAATGAACAATGGTTCTGCTTGGAGGGTGGCACAGACATTAGGAGAGGGTAAGAATCTGTTTCATCTATGGTTTCTGCTTTTATCAGACATAATCTTCTCCTTTTTTGTGAGTGTCTTCTCTCTGTTACAATGACAGTTGCACTTGTATTTATGGTTGACCCAAGTAAATCAGTGTGATGGTTTCCTAATATCCTTGTTTTGATCACATGTGCCTCAGGTGCTTATTTTCAAATCTGTAGGTTCTTAGACAACTGTGTTAGGCCACACAATTCAGCTACCTACACCAAGTTTTCTGCCTGTATTACTGCTACAATCTTCTAACAATGATGAGCACAGTAAGATTACACTAAGTGGAATGGAGCTGTAAGTGGAAAGGTATAGGACTCGACTTAAAGCACAAAGGAGCGAGGAAGCTGGCATCGTCATTTGATCCTATTTGTCATGATTTATATAACTCACTACTCATCCCTACTTTTAGTTTGTCATCTCTAAAATGTTTTCTTCTATTTCCTACCACATCCTGCTAGAAGATGTTTTAAAAGTTAATAAATAATCAAATGTGGCATCTCAGCAGGTAGATACGAAATATTAAGTGTTTTTTTTTTTAAATGCCTAGGGACATAAAAAAAGTGTCAGAAATCTGGCAATAAGAACTCATCTCTTAATAAAACATAAAATGTTAATCTTGAAAGAAGTTATATTCAAACTGTAGATTGATTGGCTGACTTTATGTAAATGAAGACAGATGAATTCTTTTTAGAGCATGGAAAAGATGATTTAATTAAAACTATGGGGGATTTGTTAGACTATCATGGAAAATATTTACAGCCTAGAAAAACAGATTATTTAGATATTATAATATCTAAAGGAGAACATTCAAACTTAAGAGATATCTGAGCCAAAGCTTGTACCAATTGTTATTAAGTTTAACATATTAAATTTGGTTAATAATAAGAGCATTTATCAATTTAATCCCCCCAATACAGAAGGAGTTCCTGTAAGAGCACAGAAGAAACAATCCTGGCTAAGGCCCAATGGAAGAACTCCACAGAGTGAATAGTCACAGAGCCCATGAATCATTGATAATTCTTCTGGGTAATGATGTTGTTCCAGAGAGAATAGGGCAACAAATGTGTGCAAAACACACTCACAGAAGTGAATACGTCATGTGCTACTGATTCAAACTGAAATAGACATATTACCAGGTGGATACATCTGGATAGAATGTAAGGAGGCAGATGGATGCCACCAAGCAATATACAGAGCAGGTTTTTATTTATGTAATTGCCAACATCAAAAAAGTAAAGTATGCTATCTTAGAATGCATAAAGAAATAAAAAATGCAAAAATGAGGAACAGAATATAAAATACCATAAAGTAGCCAAATGTAATAAAAGAAGAAGGGAACAACCAAACTACAACTTCAACCAACCTACAACTTCAAGCTGCTGAAAATCCCCCTTAGTAAATTAAGTTTAACAATTGACCAAGTGACCTTACCTAGTATCAGTTAAGAAGTGTACTCTGTTGCAAAATTTGTGTCTTGATTTCACACACACACACACACACACACACACACACACACACACACACACACGTGTGTTTTTGTATATATATACATATATATATATATGTATGTATATACATATACATATATATATGTGTGTATATATATACTGTGTGCTTGAAGCTTATGTAAGCTAAAGTTCCATTGTGTGGATGGGGGATAGAGTGGTTTCTCTCCTTCCACCATGTGGGCTTCATGGATTAAACTTAGGTCATCATGCTTAATAAAAAATATCCCCTTTAGCCATTTTGCTGCTCCCCAAATAATATTTTAATCTTCATTTTAATGCAAAAACATTTTCTCAAAAATGAAAATGCTATTCCATTATTTATATAGTGACCTCCCCTCCTCCTAGGCCTTTGTGAGTCCTTGACCATGGTCTCCCAGCACAGTT
>NW_022196905.1:41158123-41183521 GCF_008632895.1 Mastomys coucha | reverse complement strand
AAAAAAAAAAAAAAGAAAGAAAGAAAAAAGAAGAAGAAAAAATAGCAAAAAAAGACATTCTCGACTTTCTTTTTCCACCAGAACATAAAGGAAATCAAATCAAATCAATTTGTTCTATAACCAGCATGGCATTTGTTCATGAGAATGTATATTTGAGGAAATGAATAAAAGTGCCTGGAATTTTACAAGGTGTGACTCAGATTTAGGAAAATTATTTAAATGACGTTTAAACTACTTAAGTCTTACTAAGCATGGGATATTTCACAAAACCTTTTCAATATTACAATTCTAACATCGTACCTGTTACTGTGATTAGATTTTTACTTCATCATTCTAGAATTTGCTTTCTGTGGTATGTCTGGCTATGTGTTTGACAAGTTTTTTTGGCAGTATATGGAATGTTTAATAGCCAAGCATGTGGGAGAGTGAGAGATTTTCCGTCTGTTAATTGAAGAGAGCCAAGAGGAGGAAACGCCATTACGCAATTCTTGAACCACGTGGCTGATGCAGAATGTCTCACAAGTGGCTCCAAATGCACTTGATATACAAAGGCCAGAACCTATTTGTATCAAAAAATTATCAGTTCCTTTCTGGTTAAAGATAATATTATTGTCAGGTTCTTCTGATGGGTTATATTTTCACTCATGTGCTAATAAGACAAAGAAACAATCAATGTTCATGTGACATACTTTGATCTGGAGGTGATATCTCTGAACCAGATCAGTCGCAGGAAACAAAGAAGATGGTCCAAGACCTTGGAAACAAATGGTTGTTCCTCAGTTGTCCAGTAGAACAATTCAGCATCTACTCCTGTATCTTAGTTAGGGTTTACTGCTGTGAACAGACACCATGACCAAGGCAACTCGTATGATGATGACATTTAATTGGGGCTGACATACAGGGTCAGAAGTTCAGTCCAGAATCATCATGGTGAGATGATGGCAGGGTCCAGGCAGGCTTGGTGCAGAAGCAGCTGGGAGTTCTACATCTTCATCTGAAGGCTGTTAGGAGGGCTCTCTTCCACAGAACTAGGATGAGGGTCTTAAAGCCCATACTCACAATAACACACTTCCTACCACAAAGCCACACCTATTCCAACAAAGTCACAAATTCTAATAGTGCCATTCTCTTGGCCAAGCATAATCGAACTATCACATCCTGAAAGAAAATATATGCCCAATAAATATTCCAAATATTTTAACTACTCTCATTTTCAAAAAATATTTACAGAACAAGCTGAAATGAACACAAATAAAATGAGGTGATTTGGGGGTCTTTTTATTTTTTTGTTGTTTTTGTTTTTGTTTTTTATCAACAGAGCTGTATTCCCTGACAGCAACGACCCTGACAGCAATAGCTTTAGCATCAGTTGTTTCCTTTCCATTTGTACTTGATGTTGCTTTTCACCTTAAATACTGTTGTAAGTTTTAAGAATAGCTATTGCACATTTGGATAATTTGGATTATTGATCATATGAAAAAGTAACTGGAGGAAGTAAATCTCACATTTAGTTTTGCAAAGTAAGCATTTTGGGGCATAATGACACATGTCTACGGACTCAATACATGGGAGGTAAAGGCTATAAGGAATAAATTCCAGGCCACATATTCCTCCAGACTGCACTAAGTGAGCAATGGAGGAAGTGATGAAGAAATGAGGAGAGACAGGAAAACCTATGAAAAATTACTCTTGACTTTATTATAATAAAGTAATTCAAAATTACTACTCCAACTACTTATGAGTAATTTTTGTTGAAATTCTTATACCTTATCCTTGGTGTTTATAGGTGGAGAAAATTCTCTGTGAATTTGGGACCATAAAGGAACTGAAACAAACTAGTCTGGAGGAGAGAGGCTCCACCACCAAGAGAGGCTCCTGGGACATTTTGAAAGTTAAGAAGGTTAATACATAAGCTCAGAATGGGAAGAGACTTATGTGACCCCCAAAAAGAAGCAGCATATAAACTCCTATGTAAAAGGCTGGTTATTGATTAGTCTTCAAAACTTAGGATATGGTATTCTTTCACTTTTTAGTCTGACACTGACACTCCATGGTGAAGTAAGTTATGTTATAGGCAGTGAGAATCACAATAAACAGCTATGGGGGAAAACAGAAGAAACCATGGCTCCATTGACTTGATCACTGGACTTCTATACACAAGCAGAGTTACTTGTTTTTCCCTGAAACAGATATAAAAAGTAGGTCAGTGGTGGGGCTCTACATTATACTGAATATTTTATGCTCATAGTATTTATTAATATTTTTAGAAAAGTTATCAGGAGTATATAACTTGCAATGATCATTTTTATCAAGAACATTATAAATAAATTTCACTTCGCTGTGTAAATATTCTCTTTTCTAATCTATTGTTAAAACTTTAACTTCTAAATGACAGTTAAAATATACAAAATTATCTAAAATGTATATACTACAATATTTTATTCTAAGCAAACCAAAGTTACACTTTTGTGATTTGGTCACTTATTTTTATTGTTATTTATTGCTCATTTAATGATATATCAAAAATAAGAGTCTAATCAGCAAATATGAGCCATTAATTAATGTCTGCAACTGAATCACTTAACTTGTGTAAGTCTAGCACAAATGTATATCCCAGCCCTAAACATTCTTTGTGGTGGATTCGTTTAATTAACTTTGATCAGCAAATTAAACTTGTGTTTTTATCATTACGTTTAGATCTCCTGAATGTGAATACCTTTCCTCATAATTAATTCAGTAGCCATTCAAAATATTCACTTCATTTATTACACCAAGTTTGATTAATATTCATTTTATTTAAAAGAAAAGCCTGCTGTCCTTTCCCAGGTTGAAGCATTCAGAGTCTGGTCAAGCTGTGCCACAGCTCGAAGTGGACAGACTGACCTTGCCTTAACTATTGCTGTGATTAAGATAGAAATAGGCAGAGTCATATATTTTCTTCTTCACCTTTAAGGAAACAAAATTGGATGCAGTCCACAGCAGGGACCAAAATGTAGGCAACGGAGCCTACCATCTGGTAGGAATGTGCTGGAGACTCTTCAGCTTTCTCAATTTAACAAAAGTAAAAGTAAAAGTCTATTAATTCAGCTTCTAACTTGGCTCAGAAATAAATTCCACAAGTCTCCAATTGCATCTGGTTTGCTGCATGTCTGGCTCTAATATGTACCATGAAAGCCAGACCATTTGGATGAAAATATTGCTCCTCTCTGAGCTTTTAGCAATTGGGAGGGAATAAAAGTGTAATTCATCTCTTAAATTCAGTCTCTCCCTCATGTCTTCATGATCCCAATCTGGAGGGCAAAGTCTGTTTGGATTATTCCTTGGGTGGTAAAATAAGAACCCACCTTTTCTTAACGAGAAAAGGATAATGTTGGAAACCATAGTTTTCCATATTATGAAACCTGCTAATAAGACCTGCAATGAGAGTGTCACTGAGATACTAGTTCTCTGTGCTCTGGACTGGTATTGTCTCTGCATATTATTTTATGGTTCCATGCATGCTTTTGAAAGGATCATGGTCATTGCTTATTGCATCATTTTGATCAAGTTTTCTTTAATAATGCCTTTTCTAACTATGTGTCTACAAAAATCTATGCTTAGTGAGAGCCATGCTATGCCTCTCCAGAGAACTAGTGTGGAATGCCCCCAAGCTGCCTTAAAGACTGGTTATATTATCAATCAATAACATGACATGGTTACACAATTCCATGACATGGAATTTAAAAATGTGTATTCAGTTCATTAAAACAGGATGCAATCAGTTATGAGAGCTCCATTTCACTTATGATTAGTAAGTACTGAAAACTTTGTGAAGGTTCCCCTAAGAGATGATCACTTAAGTGACAAATTACAGTAAGTCATAACTTTTCTACACAGAAGAATACTACTTCATATATACTTCTATCTTTTATTTTGAAGATAGAAAATGAGATTAGCAAAAAGTATTTTATGTTTTTTTTACCAATCAAAAAATACTTTTATTTGCACAAAACACATGTAGTACATAGTAAACGATCAATAACTTGCAGATGTTTCTAGGTACTAATTTGTGCAAATTAACAAATGGTGACTTCATATTTGTAAATATATGATTTAAGTTAACCACAAGGCAGTACTTTAAGGAAGTTACACTCTACTGTTTTTACCATTTATTATTTCTAGGAGAAATTTTTAAAAACTCAGTGTATGAACTGGCAATATATTAGCCATTAAATTTTCTAAAATTGGCAATACCATTTTTTAAGATTTTATTTTTAAATGTAGTGTACCTGTGTGTGTATACATACATACATGGATACACATACATACTTGTGACTGAATGTGAGTGAACTGGAAGCAGAGAACAGAAGAGTTGAAATTACAACAAGTTGTGCACTGCCAGATGTGCAGAAACCTAGGTCCTTTTCAAGAGTAGCAAGTGCTCTTAATTACTGACCCATCTCTATAGCACCCCATATGCAAATACCTTAATAGTGGTAAGTAAGTATTGCCACTGAATAAAAGTCATATTTTAAGCTAAATTAATTTCATCTAAAGAGATACATTTACAATTTTCTTATTAGTAGGGCCACTATGGTCTCACAGCTTGGGGTGAGCAGAAGCTAAATATGATAAATATGAGATAGAGAGGCAGGAAAAACAGAATACTGATGTAGAGGAGTGGTGGAGTGGTCAAGCACCCTGGAGAGAGGCAGAACTGGACATGTGAGGGCAGTGACAGGTAAGAAGGCAGAGTTTGACGTGCTCTTATTTCTCAATGAAGTCAGAAGGAAGGTTTACACCAGCCTGGGGCTTCTGCAAATGCAGATCTGGCTCCTGAACCTGCTGCCCACATGATAGCAGCCCAAAATGAGGAAAGGTTTACATTTTGCACTGTACCTCCAGCAAGGACCACGTTGGTCTGTGAAGCCACCAGAGGCCGTATTTGTGACTGTGGTCCATGCTACTGCCCCAGGACAGGATGAAGGCTGAGGTCTTTGTGGACATATGCAGTCTATGTGGCTGCCTGATGTCTTGGTGATGTCCTTGGACTTGGCTGCCTTGCGGGAAGGAGAGGCATGCTTATATGAGTGGTATGTGCTGACATCTGAGAGCAAGTTAATGACCTTGGGTGCAGTGTCAGAGTGCCAGCCCTGCTTCTTGCCAGCAGCTAAATGAATGGCTTTCCTCAAATGGCTTCTGGCAGGTAATGGCTTCTGGGTCTCATGCGAACTGAAAAAGACTCATCAGATGACGAGGAACCGGATTGAACAAGAGAGTGAGGGAGAAGAACATGGAACAGATACGGTGATTATTTATAATTTATCAGTGACCCTTGAGAAATCAGTGACCCAAACAAGCACAGCAGTTTCAGTGTAGGCAGAATCCTAAAGACAGAGCAAAACTCTGCCAGGTTTCTTCATGAGTTTACATGGTGTGAGAGCGCCAAGAGTAATAAGCTCCACAGAAACACTCCTGACTGTCCCTATACCCGAACTCAGGTAGGACATGGAGATGCGGATCAGTGCTATGCACATCAATCACGTTTTTTGGCAAAAATAAAACAAAATAACAAGAACAAAAACTCAACCAAAGAAACAAAAAATCAACTATTTGTAGTCCATACAGTTATTGCTATATTGAGGAAATAAAAGGACACAAATGAACTTTCTGCATGTGTACTGAAGGACATAATTTATAAGTTATTATTACTTACTTAATAATTAGTACTATTAATATTAGTTACAATTATATTACTGTGAAGAGACACCATGACCAAGGCACCTCCTGTAACAGAAAGAATTCAAGTAGGACTAGCTTATAGTTTCAGAAGTTTAGTACAGAATCATCATGATGTGAGCTATAAGGCACTGCAGTAGTAGCTGAGAGATTTACATCCTGATCTGCACCAGCAAGCACAGAGAAAGACACCAGTATGGGTTCTGAAACCTCAAAAGCTCAGTCTAGAGACATACCTCCCACAGCAAGATCACACCTACTCCAAAAAGGCTACAACTCCCAGTCCATCAACTATTAACTTAAGCATTCAAATACATGAGCCTATGTAACCATTCTCATTTGAACCACCACATTAAGACTTAGAAAACCAGAGACAGTGTTCAAGTATTCAGAAATAGTATTCAAATGTTATTGTCGAATTGAGCCTACAGGTCTGCCTTAACTCTTCTAATCTCTCTCCTTTGTCACGGCTGTATGTCTTCATCAACCAGCAGTGTTAAGGAGTGACAACTTCCCAGTGTTTTTCAGATTCTATTTCTCTCATACCCTACTTCCTGGTAATATACTTGAAAATCTTATGCAACCAGTCCATTTCAATTTTGAAATAATAATGATTTGATTTCTCCTTGAGCAGAGACTGGAGCTGTTCCGTTTATATATTTTTATCTTCTTTGTCACGTGACCCATATATACGTAGGCTCCCCATCACTCCTCACACAGATCTACTTGGCTTTATCCTCATTGTGTCACCATGGAAGTTTGATACTGCTGACATATGAACAGCTTCCCTATGAATTTGTCACTTGACTTTATCCACAGTGATACAAGGGTAAAATTTAAAAACATATTTGATTTCTTGTTTCATTGAAAGTTTAATAAATTATCATTTCTTTTAATTACTAGCCTCAAATCTACATTTCCCTTGCTCACAGCAATTTACCTGGAAAAGTGCTTCATGTGATTTTTACTTTTATGGATGAGTATGTATCAGCAACCTACAAAGTTCAAAATAAAAAGTATTATTATCTATTGATTTTTATGAGAGGGCTGAGGTAAAATGTTGATATATAGTTCATAATGAGATTATCTAAAAAATGAGACCCAAATCTGAACATAAAATTTATTTTTATAGGACATTAATGTCATTTGTTAAAAGAACCAATTTGTACTATTTTAGGAAACTAATGTTTAGGGAAAGCCTTTCCTCAGTTAAGGTATAGAGTTCTGAGCTTGTGTCACAGTATGAAATTTGAAGAATTTGTAATATCTCAGGTTTTAAAGTTTTGAACTATGGATACTGATCTGTGGGGAAATTCCCTTCCTTTTCTGTTTTTGGGAGGATTATTTTACAAAAACAAAATTCACTCCTTTTCATCTACAGTCTAGCTTTACAAGTCCTACTATGAGAGGACTTTCTTGACTACAGAAACAATTGTTACTTTGTCATTAGAACAGTAGGTCTTTTCACTTCCCTCGTAGCACTTGTCTCTATTTTTTCTTGATTATCTGAGTGTTTATCTTCTCATTTCCTTAGTATGACATAAAGTTATTCAGAGGCAAGATGCGGTTCACAGTACAATTCTCAGTAACTACAACCATTTTTGAAGCATCTCATATGTTCAGACATGATTTCTACAACCATGAGTGACTGAATCAATATAGTGGTCATTGGTAATATTTTAAAATGCGTTAAAGAGGCATAGTCCTTGCATCTTAATGTTAAGAGAAAGATAAGTAAAGGTTCTGAAGAGTCTTCAGAAGAAATGGGGAGGAGTTTTTATATTTCACACTGGACTCCACTGACTCTTAAATAGAAGGACCACTTTTTCTTTCTTGTCAGATTTCTTTTTTTTTTTTTCTTCAGTGATCAACGATGTCTTTATTACTTTATGACCCTGGGGTACTTGCTTTTTTGTTTTATATATATACACTCATTTTTATCATGGCTATAGTGAAATACCACCTTCACAACAGCAACCACTACAATTTATCCCCAAAATAATTCAGTACAAAACAGGTCTGTTAAGGGATTTAAAAAAATAAAAATAAAAAAGGATAGAAAGAAAGAAAAAAGTTTACATGTGTTTTAAAAGAGGAAGAAAAAAGAAAGAAAGAAAAAGAAGCAAAATATAAGATCTATGACAAAAACTACTTGTGTGATTTCTACATTCCATTCTTCAAGGTGGCCATACCAGCCTAACAGCTGCTTCTCGGATGCCTTTTTTTTTTTTTTTTTTTTTTTTTTTTTTTTTTTTTTTTTTCTTTTTTTTTTCTTTTTTTTTTGGTTTTTCGAGACAGGGTTTCTCTGTGTGTCCCTGGCTGTCCTGGAACTCACTCTGGAGACCAGCTGGCCTCGAACTCAGAAATCCGCCTGCCTCTGCCTCCCAAGTGCTGGGATTAAAGGCGTGCGCCACCACCATCCACCTTGGATGTCTTTTGTTTCAAGAGGATTCCAAAGGAGAGAACTGAAGAAGTCAGAGTACACATTTAATGCATCCTAGATCAATTTATCATAACTGCAGCATCCAAGTCCATAAAAGTTTTTATAGGAATTATTTTATTGAAAATGAGTAAGATGTCTAGGAAAATTTAAAAACAAGCCTTTCATACTAATAGTTGGTGTTGCTTCTATAAAGAAAGGGAAGAGAATGAGCCTGAAAAATGTTTTGAGAATCCTAATATCAGGCACAGCAGTGAAGATATAATCTTTCAGTAATTATCTAGTCTAAGACTCCTTAGAATTAGGTGCTTAGAGTTCCAACAGCAGCAGATGTCATAATCCCTCTGATGTGTTGTTGAATTATTAAATATTTTAAGCAAGAAAAACATATATTTCTCAAGTTTTATATGAAAATATAGAACCAAAAGCAGCATAATAAAGAACTGACAAAGAAATTTAGCCATTAATATTCCCATATTCTAGCATGCTTCACTGAGTTGAGATTTTATGAAAAAAAAATCAAAGTGAAACCAATTCTTAAGATTCAGATTTTATCAGGTACAGAAATGACTAGAGCAGATTATAACCAACTTTTTCTGTTTGTTTTTATGACAAACTGGAAATACAGATTTCTTTTTATTTTTTGTTTTGTTTTGTTTGATTGTTTTTGTTTATTGTTTTTGCTTTTTGTCTTATAGTCTCTTTTGCAACAGTTTTCTTTTCTGGTGGTACATGAATATGCAGAGTCACAATACGAACATGTTCAATAAAGCTTCATTTATAAAGTAACTGATAGCCCATCATATTTTGTTTGCCCCACTTGCAGTATACATTGAAAAAGCACTTCCTATAAGAAAAAAAGAGTAATGTTTATTCCTTTAGAATACTGGGTTACTTGGGGTTGGTTCTGCTCTCTTAAATAATGTAAAGGAGTAAATAAAACATCTGAGAACAGTAATGAGTCTTGAATAAGATGTGAACTGGAAAATATTATATAATTTATGTAACCCAGGCTCAGAAAGAAAAACACTGTATATTTCCTCCCATGTGTGGACTAATCCTTCCAGTTTCTATATGTGTATTTATGTAGGAATAAGAATAGAGTGAATTCAGAAAATTTTTGATGGATCTTATGATATTGGAATAAAACAAATTTTAATAGAAGTGAATTGAGAGAGTGATCGAATACATGTGGTATGAAAATATAATATAGATGGGTGGGGCTAAGACATTGAAGAAGAGGACTCTAGCAAAGTGGAGGAATCAATTCATACTAAATCTTTATGAAAGTGCTACAAGGAAATATTATTTTGTGCACAAAGTTAAATATAGATAAGTAAATAACTAAGTTAAACATGTGAAATTTAAAAGATGGTCACTCTCGGTGCATGTTTGTCTCAGGTTGTTAGGAATGGGAAGAGATCATGAAATTGACCTTAGAGCTGGTAGTTCTGATGTAATAATATCAACAAGAGCAAGCAGTGGTGAGTTTGCCAGTCCCAGTTTCTTCTCTAAACACGGGTGCTAATTCAGGTCATCTGGCTCCATAGCTAGAGTCCTTTATGGGCAAATATGGGAATTCGCTTTAACCATGTCAAATTGGAAATGTCAGTTAGGAGTTTCTGGAAAAGCTCTTGAGTTTAGCCATAATTTTGTGGTATAAGTGCATATAGTCAAATCTCCATATATTTCAGTCCTCATCCATGAATTCAACCACCTTTGCATCAGATATAGAAAAACAAAAACCAAAAATTAAAACAAAATCGAAAAAACAAAACAAAACCCCACAATTTTCTGTATATGTAGATATATCTTTCTTGACATTGTTAATAAAGACAATGAAACAACTATTTACCTAGTATTTATGTTATATGATATGATAACAGTAATATAAGTAGATTTAACATAAGCAAGAAGACATATAGATTATGCACAAATATTATGCTATTTCATATTAGAGGCATAAGTCTATTCGTGAGGTTCCAGAAAATAACCACCCAGCCGCACCCACCTCAAATAAGAAGGGGACAACTATAGATCACAGAGTGAGATTTGGTAGAATGTTTTATGTTTATTTTCTGTGATAGGGTCTCCCATGGTAGCCCTGGCTGTCCAGGTATTCGTTCTGTAGACTAGGGTATCTTCAAACTCATTAACTAGACCACCTGCCTCTGCCTTCCAAGGCTTGAGAATAAATACTGTGCCGCCTTGCCTGGGTCAAGATTGGGTTGACATTTTTAAAGTTTCTAAAGAAAACCCTAAACACATTGGTCAAACTCAGAGGTCATTTAAGTATGTGATATGAATCACAAAAAAATTAAAACTACAAAATAGCAGAGCATTTGAAAAGCCATGTATTTCAGAGAACGCAAAAATGCAAGTATTTTTTTAAATTTTCCTGAAAAGAGAAGGAATAACATGTTGCTGCACAAATGTTTTACACCCTACACACACACATATACACTCAGACACATATACACACAAACACACACACACACAAGCACACGCACACATATCAAAAATGACAGAACACAAGGTTTAGAGCAAGGACATTTTTCTAAAAACAGGAAAAAAATATACCACACAAAAGTCTCTCCATAGGAAGGGAAGTCATTTTATGGGATCTGTGTCATCATCATGTAATTAGCACCTCAGGTTATATTTATTTAATCTCTCGAATGTCTGAAGAAGTACAGCCCTATCTGGCAGAGTCCTGATGGATAATATTCCTAATGGAGTTATAAATTGAAACTAATTGGTTTATGTGATTGTTATTAAGTCTAATTTCAGTTAGTTAATGGAATTTTGTTTGGCAAGGGAATAGAGGTGATCTTTCCAGATGATATTTCACTTTTGAAATTACTTGGTGTATTACTCTATCGGATCCATAGATATAAATAAACATGAAGTGATAATGCTTGCCTGTACCCCTTGGGCCAAAGGTTAATTTTAGAGAAATGTAACAAGAAAATTCATAATAATCCTAATATAGTAACTTTCCCATCCTGAATTTTTTCCACTTAGCTTTTGCCTTGAGCATCCTGCACAGAAAAGCAAGTCATTAAAAGCTATGTGACAAGTATGTGGAGTTGAATTCCTTACTACACTTGCTTTAGTGTCTTCCCATACCATTTAGTAAAGCAAGATCTTTTTTGAGAACCAAATACAGCAAAAGTACAAGAAAATCTACTTAGACAACTTGGCTATTCTTCTACCCTGTCATCCTTTAAACATGACTATTTCTTAACTGTCTTCCAACTATAGATTGGTTGAAACAGAAAACCAGAATTCACATATGTGGCTCACAAGTTAATAATGTCTATAATCACGATGTAATAAAGTTCTCTGAATTTCTCCATTTGACAAATTAATTCTCTTTTAATAGAAATAAACTACTTCTATTCATATTTTATAAATAAATATGTTATCATCTATCATGAATGGCAAAGGTTGAGATTCGAAATAACATTAAATCACTGTCTGTTGTTTGAAATCTCATGTTTCTTTCATCACTTTCTGGAGTCTTTAAAGATAGTAAGAAGTAAACATGGAAATTATAAATCCCATCATTTCTTAATTTGTTTCTGGATGAGTCCTTTGCCAGAGTAATTCCCCCAAGAACACTTCAGCCTCACGCTCTGGTATTCAGAAGTATCAGCTAGGTCACCTATATCAGTACCTGTGAGCATATAAGTATATAATTTAATGTGTACATTCTCTTATGTAAAAAGCCCAATCTAGAGTAAGAATGAGACAAAAAGAGGACAGGTTGCTCATATAAAATGGCAGAGGCCCTTCCACTATGAGACGCAATGGTCCATTTCTTAGGTACCATGAAAATTAGATTCATAGTGATCTAAAAACTACATCAGGTTATTACATGCTCCTGGATGTTGTAAGTGTTCTTTCCAAAAGCCTTGCACAGTGCTTCTTTTTCATATCTAGTGCTAAAGGAAACATAAAAGGTACACTCTATAAAACAAGAACTCTGATTGTCTAAAATCCTGTATACATTTTATTGGAAAGCTACAGAATAAAACCCACTTATAGAACTTTGAAACAAACGACAGGGGGAAAAAGAAGTTAATATTTGTTACATATGTATGATATAACTTTGTGGACACGTTATATAAAATAACTCACCAGGTGTTTATGATAACATGTGGTGGGAATTATTTAATATTCTTTTGTTGACAGATAAAGAAACTGAACTTCCTGGAAGCTCAATCATAGACCTAAACCTTCATAGATAATTATTACATTCTGAGATTCAGTGTTCTTCTTAGCACAGTGTGTTAGCTATACAGTTCAAGGCATTCTCTTGATTTTTAAGAATTCGACCTCATGGTTGTAGCTTGTTTGAAAAAACAATATCGTCAGTGCTCCGAGTCTCTTACTTTAATTCTGACAGTATTTTGATATATAAAAACCTTATCATTTGCTAAAATTAATGGTAATAATAGGGTACCATTCATATAGAAATGGTGTTAAGTCATTGGTTGCCAAAATACTGCAACATCAGGATACAACACAGTGCAAATGTCATATGTGCCCACCTGTATTGAAATCATTTCAGAATATTATCTAAGTACCATATATTCTTTTGCTCTATAAAAAAAGAAAAATTAGAGAATAAATTGGACAAAGTCCACAACATTTCAGATACTGTGGAAGCTACTGTCATACTTCAAGCAGAGGATTACAAACTAGACACCATAAAATGCAATTCCACTTCTAAAATTTTTCTGTGTCATTGGATATTTGTGGGTAAAACACATTTAAAATCATTACCTATTTTTAAAAATCCATTCTTATATCATCTCCTCCTATTTTCTTTCCACTGATGTGGCCTTAGCATGACAAACATGATCAAGAATGATCGGGAAACAGCTATAATCTAGTTTTTCTGACATTGTTCTCAGAGCTTATGATTTCTTTTCTCCATCACTACATGTGAGTCTTTGATTTTCCCCTTCATCATGGCCCTCAAAGGTCATTAATACATTAATACTATGACAAAGCATACCACCCAATATATACATACCCCTACTGTCAAACCATTACACTAGTAATCCTTCATTTTTTCACTTTTTATTTTAATAATTACCCCCTCTTAAAAAAGGATCGATTCACTTATATATATATAGTATA
The DNA here is from genome assembly GCF_008632895.1 of Mastomys coucha. Classification (NCBI taxonomy): domain Eukaryota; kingdom Metazoa; phylum Chordata; class Mammalia; order Rodentia; family Muridae; genus Mastomys; species Mastomys coucha. The sequence continues at coordinate 41,170,212 of NW_022196905.1, read as the reverse complement.
TATACATATATGTATATATACATATATATCAGCATCTCACACTTTCTTTCAAAATGTCTACAAATTTGTATGTAAAATAGTATGCCACATATAATCACTTAAGTCTTTCATTTTACTAATAAAGATATTAAGACAAGTATGAAATGATATAGATGTTTACTGTTGGTATATTTTAGTACTCTACAATATTCTCAATATTTGTAACAACTGATTTTGATCATTTTTAATAGACAAACAAAAATTATATAGGTTTGAGAATGTGGCATTGCTTTGAAATATGTGTGATCATTTCTTTCCTTGTGGTCTTCATAGACAAAGACTTCTTCCTTTCTGTTTTGACTAGGTCTGTGTGTAAACATAAGACAGACTAGTTATGTCTATGTAGCAGTTAAGTTGCTTTTTTGTTCAAGACAGTATTTCTATGTTTGAAGTCCAATAATTTAAATATGATACACATTGGCTCCTCTTGCTCTATGACAGGTTTACTAATTATAGTTTAGTGAAATACTATATGTTCTTAATGTCGGCCAGTTTTACTTCATATTTATCTCAAGAAAACATCCTCCTTATCAAAGGTTGTAAACCATGCATCCTGAGACTGTTTTATTTTAATTATATCAGTTCATCACCTAATCTGTGTTTCTTGTTTTATTTCCTGTTGTTGTGATAAAATAACCCAACAAAAACAAAGAAGGGTTTGTGTAGCTTATAATGGCAAGTTACAGTGTACCACTGTAGAGAAGTCAAGGTGGTAGGAATTCAAAGCAGCCAGTTATAACCAGAGTCAAGAAGAAAGGAACAGATGCAAGCTTGCTTAGGGCTCATCTAGCTTTTTCTTTTCTCATACAATCCAGGTGCAAACCCAGATGTCACCAGCAGTGGGCTGACTGTCCCTAACGTAATCCAAGCAAGCACCCCAAGGAAGTCCCATAAACCAGTCTAATCTAGGGTACCTCTTATTGAGACTTTATTCCAATGTTATTCCAAATTAGGTCAGGTTGACAATTACAATTAACCATTACATGTGCAACTTATTTAATCAGATTTGATTCTTACCTTCCTTATTTACAATAATTTCAAGGCTCTTCTTTTTATTGGGGATGGGTGGTTGCCGTTTAAACTTTCTGCTGCCTTTTTTTTTTAATCCGAAGCTATTTATCAATTGTACATACAATGGTGTTGTTTTATTCTAGTTTTCAATCTTTTCTACTCTTGGTTTATCATCATAGCTTTGATTGTTTAATTATCTTCCTGACTTTAAGAGTTTGATTTTCATATTATATTTGCTGGTCTTTCAGGTGGTATGGGGTTACTATTCCTTCAAATTCTTTCCTCATTTTTAAGTCTCTATAAATATCTATTCATACCCTTGCTTATCCAGTGCTGTAGTGTTTTGTTGTTGTTTGTTTTATTTGTTTGATTTTTTTTAAGTATTGGAACCACTTAAATTTAGATATTTATGTTCCTATTCTCTCCATAACTTGAAGACCCGTGGAAGACCAGAATTGTGGCATGCAATGCTTTTACAGTATTTGCTATGTATCATTTTATTGTAGGTTTTATGCATGTTACTGAGGGAGAAAAATCTCCAACAATCAAACAGAACTATGAACTGTGCCAGCAACAATAATGGAAGGCTTAGGAAGATATATCAATAACCAAATACTTTATGATTGGTTGTAAGGGCTCATTCTATAACAAACAACTTGTGCCTTGGATTGTTAATTGGCACCCAAACCCATGGGTTTCTTGATAATAGGCAAAAAAGAAAGAAAAAAATACAAGAAAAACCACCACCAACAACTACAACCAAAACTAATAACCCTCCTGAGCCCTTAGAGTACTAAAGTGCTCTGAGTTCTTACTTTTATCCCCAAGTCAAGGCATGTTCCATTCTCCTCAGACAAGTTCATTTTTGCAGTAGATGGAGATTAATTTAGGACTCCTACAACTTGTCAACATAGAGGATAATAGAAAAGAGCACTGAGCTCTAAATAGGGAGGGCACCTATATTATACATCCTTCTTCTAAGGCTCAGGAATCTTTGCAGAAGAGGATACAAAAATATTATGAGTTAATCTGGACCTTTGTATAAAACCATTATTTGGTGGATATGACAACACCAGAACTGTTGTACATATGAGCTCATAGTACAGCAATAGTATAGCTCTATGTGTACAGAAACAGAAATAAAACGACAGTCGAAATCCCAGCATGAACAGAGGGAGAACTCATAAAGCTGTCCCCTTAGGTGATGAGCTATTGGTAATTGATGTTTGCTGAGGGAGGGACAATCAGGTTTATTGAAGGAAGTAGTCTAGAGAGACTTCCCACACTCCAGTACATGTTTCTACACCCATTGCACATAGAAGCAACAGTAAGTGGACTCACTAGGTTTTAAAAAGAGCACAAAACAGTGAAGGAAAAGTAACCAATGAGATTAAAAATGGAAGTGGGGGATAGATTTGATCAAAATACATTATATGAAATGAATACACAGTATGGGATTCTCAATACATTTTTGAAAAAAAAAAGATTGAAGATTGACTTCTTATGTTTATCTTCTCATCTTTATCTTCTCATGTTTGCAGACAGGAAACATTTTACACACACATATGCAGAAAGAGAGAGAAAGAGAGAGAGAGAGTTGCAACATTAGACACTATACTTTGTGCTCTGTGAGATAAAGAAAATTATGGAATAGCATAGTATCAACTTTTACTGCCTTTTGAAAGACCCCCAAATTCAAGCATTTTGAGGATGCTCATTTCTGGAAATTGTCACTTACAGTTGCTATGATAATATCCTTTGTACACAGTGAGCAATTTCACCATTTCACAGACAAAAGATGCTTTCTCTTTAAGGGTGCCATCCCTTGCCAGTTGTCACAGGCTTAGGCTGTCAGAACAGAGAAGTTTGAGATAGCTGTGTGCAATAGGTACATCCTTTTACTCTTTAAGAAGTTGGTAAAATGACAAACCTTAAGACATGATATCACTATATATTAAGGTACTCAATTTATTCTAATAAAGACAGTAAATACAGATAAGAAGAAACATTGACATGTAAAGAAGTAAGTAAGGCTTCAAGAACTTATGATTTTTCCATTTGGAAGTGAAAAACAACCACATGAAGTTGATTAGGCAGTTTAGAAGGGCAATAGATTTGAACAGAAATTTAAAGGACTAGTCGTATATGGACGTTTCAAACAGCTGATTTAAGGACTGGGTACACTGTAAGTGAAAGAGATGAGCTGCAGGAATGGAAAATTCTTCAGCTGGGCTTACTGTGATTGCTAAGAAAAGAAAGAATTGCAATGATCCTTTAAAAAGAACCTGAAGGTATGGAGACATTCTGTGACACATGGTGGCATTCACCTTTGATCTTTGGAGCTACCCTGGGGATGAAGATACCTACCTTGTCAGCTTTCTTAGTATCACACTTGCAACATTTGAATTGCCTTCCTGGAGTTTAGAGAAAGCACTCCTAACACCACAATCTCTTCTTATGAAGTTCAAATTCTAGCAGTCTGACATTAGTAACAAGAGATTAGAGGTGTGAACTTCCTCAATATATGTTAACAAGGTGCTAAATGTGAAGGCCAATTATAGCTACCCCAACTTCCTGTATTCTGAACGCCCAGTGAATGAGCATGGCCAGGGTAAGTCTCTTGCCCTGTGGTATTTATAGGATTCTCAGCTGAAACTTATTGGATTCCTGAAAGTGTGGTTGTGGATTCCTTGGGGTATTGAGGAATTTTGTAGGCTCACCATAAATGCTCCAGATGCCTTCCAGAACACCTGGCAATAAATTCCAGCCCCTTGGACTTCCCCTTTCTTCTGATGTAAGGTTATTAAATATGAAATATAACTTGCTGAAATGCACATAAAACAGCCTAATTAGTAAGAGGAGGAAGTGAGGGCAGGGGCACATATGCTAAGAATGGGATCACAGAGGGGCTAAGGGCTATGCTTTGTAATTGCAAAAACACAGAAAATCCAACCTCCTTCATAGACTTGTTTGTACAACAGTCCTCTCTGTTGATCCTTTTGTCTTGTTCAAGCAGGTTTGGCAGTCTACACAGTTAGCATTAAGAATTTTGCTTTTCTCCTTAAACAAAACAAAACAAAAAAAACAAAAAAAAACTATACTTTTGAGATTACAACAGTTTTAAAATGTAAAAAAAAAAAAATTGAAGGAAATAGTCTAGTGATTTCTCATATGGCCCTTATCATACACTCTTTATCCAAATATTAACATGAGAAAATGCCAACATGAAGATTCAAGCCACTATAGGGAATTAAGTATCTCCTTCTCTCTCCTTCTCTTGACCTCTTAGTCTCTCTCCTGGTACATTTCTATTTCATCATAATCCACATAATATAATTAAGCTCTCTAACATTCTGGCATAGTAATCTCATTAAAAAGATACTTGTCTTAGATCCCTAAATGCTGCTCTTTGTGCCTCCAAGTGATCACTTAAAGCAAACAATAAAACTCTTTTAATCTATTGATTGTTAGAGCCCCCCTCCCTAGTGGAGTACACTTTGATTCAAAATGTAAACAGTGTGTTCTCACAGGAAGTATGAACCTGTATTCTGTTGCTATTTCCTGGGAACTTCTCACCACCTTCTGTCAGACAGAAATAATAGGATTAAAGACCTCATGTTAAAGATAGATTCATGAAAAAAAAAAAAAAAGCATGTATGTATACACTATGTGACATATGGGTTCCTATGTGACCTGACCTGGGGGACCTTCACAAAGGAATAGCTAAAAACACACACACAAAAAAAAGACTCTGGAGTTCTAATACCTGTAAAACTTGAATCAGAAAGCAAATGTACATTGTATAATGCTGAATGTGCTGTGTGAGTGCTGGTGATTTTCAAAGTCTGTATACATATTTTTTCTTCACAACTCAATGTAACCTTTCCTCTAGGCACAGGGAAGAAGTCCCCTTTCGAGAAAGGGTACTATGATTCATTTTGGAGGAAGACCCTATTCTGGCCTGATTTAGAAGAGATAGGTGGGGGAAAAGATCATATTGAGCTTCCTGATTTTCTTAGTCAGTAGTCAATTGCTGTGAAGAAAAACCGTAATCACAGCAATTCCTATAAAGAAAAGAAAAGGGAGTTTCATTCATACTGGCTTACAGGTAAGAGCTTTAGTCCATTGTCATCAAGGTTGGAAGCATGGTGGCACACAGCCAAACATGTTGCTAGAGAAGAACCTGAGAGTTCTATATCTGAATCCACAGACAGGAGAGAGAGAGGAGAGAGAGGGAAGGAGGGGAGGAAGGGAGGGAGGGGGAGAAGGGGAGAGGGACAGAGAGAGAGGGGTTTGCGGAGAGAGGGAGAAGAGAGAGGGGGAGACTGGGCTTGAGCATTTGAAATCCAAAGCCCACTTTCAGTGACACAATTCCTCCAACAAATCTATACCTACTCCAACAAGACCAAATCTCCTAAACCCTATTAAGTATTTCAACTCCCTAATGACCAAGCATTCAAATATATGAACCTATGGAGATTATCTGCATTCAAACCACCACACTGATTTGTTAATTCTTTCCAGTAACAAGGTGGATATTCAAAGAGTATATTTTGAAGTCTACCTCCTCTATACTTTTATTTCTATATATGCTTTAAACCTACTTCACCCTATGATTTCTTTTGATCTCAGGAAAGTACTGCTAAAGAAATACCCTATATAGGGGAAAGGTCCTAAGACCCATAAGTTATTAAGTATGCATAAATGATTCATGATGTGTGCTAAAAGTCATTAACTTCAGTTACAGTGAGTTAAATTACGAATGGTTGTTTCCTAGAGGTATTCCACATATGAAAATGGTATAATTTATAGTTAGATTTAGTAATTAAAGAGACTATGAATATTGGTATGATAGAGAATTGCATCTGAAAGATTATCAGTCTGGATTACTATCTCTTACGCAGCATTGTAGATTGATCTTACCCTGCCAGTCCTTAAGATTTACTGTCTATTATTACATATAATGAAAATACTTTCATATCCACTTTTGATTTGTGCAGTTTTTAGCAAACATAAAATCCTGGTTATGTTTTTCTTTTAGTATGGAAACTCTCTCTTACATCAAGAGCACATTACTAATAATACTAAGGATATATGCGATGGATACATGGCAGTAATACCACGACAAAAATGCAAATTGTTCAATAGGTCAAAAAGCCATTCATCATGGAAGTAATTAGAGTAATTTCCAACTTCTAGTCTTAGGGTGAAGCCAGGATTCTTCAGAAAAATATGTTTTCTACACAAGTAGTATTAGCAATATATGGATATAATTTTATTTAACATAACAGGAATAACTACTGTATGGGATTTCCCTGGGAAGGATAGCAAATATATATTCACATTAAACTTTATATTAAAAACAGACCAAAGAAATTATTTCACTTAAGCTTAGTTTGATGAACAAAGGGGTTTAATTACATTTACTCACAGAAACATGAGCCAATTATGAGCAACTACACAAGGAAGAAAATGTCTCTCTCCTAGCAACCATTAACTGCCTCCAAATCCTTAGGGAGCAATTGAGAGTCATGAATCGCCCTTCATTACAAAAATTTGTGGGTCCAATCTTGTGTGGATCTCTGGCAGGTGATCACAGCCACTAACAGGCTAAGAGTGTAAGACCACGTCATTCTTAAAGGACAATATTCTAGAGCCTCACAGCCTATAATACTGGTGCTTAGCATAGAAAGGGAGGTTTGTTACTATATACTCTATAGAACATAGAACAGTAGACACAGCTTAATTGATCTAAAATGTTGATAACACCCTATATTTTGTTAGAAATACACACACACACACATACACACACACCAGGCATATTAGCTCATATATGTTATCTAGCATTGGGATTTGTGTAAGTTATAGAAAAAATTGGGCTATGTAGACTTAAAAGATAGCTTGAGTTACAGAGTGAAATTATGTCTCAGAAGGCGAATTTAAATTAGAATAATTTAATTTAAAAACTGCAAACATGGGCTTGGTTTGCTTCTAGTCCATCTGGGCCAGCCAGTGCCCTGAGTAGACCTTGGGCTCAAACTCCGCAGTCAGTCCGACAACACCTGGAGAAAGCTCTATTCCCAGGCGCTCTAACATACCCAGGATCAGAGATGAGGAGGACACAACATCTGTCCCAACACCTGGAGTAATTGGGACTAGCAGGACCCAGGTACACAGAAACTCTGCCAGCCCAGTGACACAGGTTCCTTCCAGTCTGTCTAGGCAGGTACGCTGAGCAGACCTTAGACCCAAACTCCACAGCCAGTCCCACAACACCCAGAGGAAGCTCAACTCCCACGTGCTCTAACAAGCCCAGTATCACAGGATCCCAGAATCAAAGGATCACAGAGACAACTTGACTCTGAGGAGTTCTGGCACAATCAGGATCACAGGAAGGACAGGTGCTAGTCAGATTTAGCAAGGGCAGGTAGCACTAGAGATAACCAGATGGCAGGGGGCAAGCATAAGAAAATAAGTAGCACAAACCAAGGTTACTTGGCATCATCAGAACCCAATTCTTCCACCATAGCAAGTCCTGGAAACACCATCACACTGAACAAGCAAGATTCAGATCTAAAATCTCTTCTCATGATGATGATACAGGACTTTAAGAAAGACATAAATAACTCCCTCAAAGAAATACAGGAGAACACAGGTAAACAGCCAGAAGTCCTTAAGGAGAAAACACAAAAATCCCTTAAAGAACTACAGGAAAACACAAACAGGTGAAGAAAATGAATAAAACCAACAAGAATCTAAAAATGGAAATAGAAAAAATAAAGAAATCAGAAAGAGAGACAACCCTGGAGAGAGAAAATGTAGGAAAGAAATCAGGAGTTATAGATGCAAGCATCATCAACAGAATGTAAGAGATAGAAGGGAGACTCTCAGGGGCAGAAAACCCCATAGAAAACATTGACACAACAGTCAAAGAAAATGAAAAAGCAAAAAGCTCCTAACCAAAACTATCCAGGAAATCCAGGACTCAATGAGAAGACCAAACCTAAGGATAATAGGTATAGAAGAGAGTGAAGACTCCCAATGTAATGGGCCAGTAAATACCTTCAAGAAAATTGTAGAAGAAAACTTCCCTAACCTAAAAGAGAGATGCCCATGAATATACAAGAAGCCTAAAGAACTCCAAATAAACTGGAAGCGAAAAAAAATTCCTCCAGTCACATAATAATCAAAACACCAAATGCTCTAAACAAAGAATGAATTTTAAAAGCAGTAAAGGAAAAAGGTCAAGGAACATATAAAGGCAGGCCTATCAGAATTACACCAGACTTCTCACCAGAGACTGAAAGCTAGAAGATCCCTGGCAGATGTCATACAAATCCTAGGAGAACACAAATGCCAGCCCAGGCTACTATACACAACAAAACTCTCAATTACCATAGATGGAGAAAACAAGATATTCCATGACAAAATGAAATTTATACAATATCTTTCCACAAAGCCAACCCTACTAAAGATAACATGCAAAACACCAATATAAGGAGCAAAACTACACCCAAGATGAAGCAAGAAAGTAATTTTTCAACAAACCCATGCAAACCTAATTCCATCTCTTACAACAAAAATAACAGGAATAACAATTAATTTTCTTAATATCTTAATATGAAAATTAATATTATCAACATATCCTTATCGATTGAAATACAAAAATATGAGAAATTAGAAATTTGTTGACTGTCATCCAATGGTCCCTCTAATTTGGTAATTGAAGAAATAGATCCAATATCACATAATCCATATTCATTTTCTGTTTGCTTGTACATGACAGTGTCTTGCTGTGTACCACAAAATGGTCTTGAAATTATGCTTCTCCTACCTCAGCTTCTGTATTAGTAGTATTGTTTATTTCATGTTTTTATACTATACTATGGTTTTCAGAACAACTTACATATTTCAAAAGTATTTATACAGCCAAAAGAAATGTAGACAATTAACTTGGGAGGTGGCTTGTAAGAGAACAACAAAGAGTGAGACTGAATGCTTTGCTTGAGTTTGTAACTTTTGTATCAAGTTTGAAGAAGAGGATTTTATGTTACTCTTTCTCTGAGATGAATGCTTTTCAAGATCATCACAGCCAATGAACCAGGTTCTTACCCTTACCTAACGTCTGTGCCACCCTCCAAGCAGAACCATTGTTCATTTAAACAGTTGGTGAATGACTTTATGGATAGACCATCTTAATACCCACACTGTTTTTTAAATAAATGTAACCTGTTTTCTTTGGGCTGAGAATAAAGTCACTCACTCAAGCCAAATAGCTTTGAACATAGCAGGAAGTCTGTATCCAAAAATTGTGCCTATAATTCATTCCTTGATACAGCAGAACTGTCAACTCTCAGCTTAGCTATGATGGAGGTAAAATCCTTTCGTGATGTGAGGGTCATTGAAGTACAGTCTTACAATGAAATCCAATGTCTAAAAATTGTTCTTATTTTGGGCTTGTACCACAGTAAGAGCCAAAATTTTAAGTTCTACCAAATACAAAACAAACAAACAAACAAAAATACTTTATATATATATATATATATATATGTGTGTGTTCATTTAAAAATACTAGTACTTATGTATTATTTTAAAATATACAGTTAGTATATTTAGAGTTATTTAAAATTTATATTGAGAACATGTATGTATTTTCAGCATTGCTGTAGACAAGCAACATTTAACATAAGACTGTTAAATTGATTTTTGTTTTATATCAAACAATTTTTATAATACTCATTTTTATTGTTATAATATTTTATAAATTTTAAGGAATATGCCAAAAAAGATATTGTAAGTATTGAGTGGAGGCCTCTGGGAGGAGTTAGGGTACAAAAGGGAAACAAGAATGTGATTTAATTCTATTTACTTAAAATATCTTTTTAAATGTTAACAAATTCAGATAAATTGAAATCATGTATCTTTTCTCACCATACTGCAATAAAACTTAAATCAATAAAAAAAACCCTGCAAACATCTAAATAATGGTGATAATGAGGCCACAAATTTCCATGTTTGAAAATATGGAATGTATCCAAATTAAAAGGTACCTATAGATTTCAAAAGGAGAGAAAAATACATCAAATATCTCATAATATATATGTGAGTAGTACCTAGTAAGAGTTTAAGTTTTAATAATTAAAACAATATCAATCTTATATGAACTGAATTCAACTGGGTAGACATAAGAGTAGGAATGCCACAGTGAATTACATATTATTATTGGTATCAGACATTTTCAAAAGGAACCTATGGAAGTAAATCCAATGCTCAGTTACCTCTGTTCTGAGGGATTTCACAGGCTGAAAAGAGTAGAGTAATATGTGAGATATTTTTAGATAGTCCACTAGATTATCACAGAGGTATAAATGAGATGCTAGGTTTGCAAAGAGGACAGGAAAAGTAGTCAAGATGGAGAGAAGCTGAAAACTGGCTGGATGGGGTGAGGCAGGCAGTAGGTATACTTAATTCTAAAATATATATTATAGAAAGAGAGGTGACACTAAACTAAAACAAAAACACATCAGAAAGAATTATGAAAATGTTATGGGCCTAGCAGGGGACCCAGTTTCAATTCTCTACACCCACAGGGTGGCTTACAACTATCTATAACCTGTGTTCCAGGGTGTCTCAACCATTCATTCTGTCCTCTGTTTACACCAGACCTATAGATGATATGCATATATTCATGAAAGCAAAACACTTAATACTCATACCGCAAGTAAATCTTTTAAAAGAGAGAAAATTTTACTTAGAGGATTGGAGAAACTTCTACATTTTGCCAAGGCTTGAGTTCAGGTATGACATCCCAAGATCCACGGGAGAAAGAGAAGTCAGTATCCTACTAGATATGCTACTTATAGAGAATTGGTTCTTAAGTTTCAAAATGGTAAAGAGACTAAAAGTTCAAGAAAAAAATAAGTGCATCTTCTGAATCCCTCACAACTCTAGAAAAGACAGGCACATGTGTGAGTCAACTTTGGCAGTAACTTTCCAAAGTTGTAGAGAAGACAGAGAACATATATGTTGATGTAAAAATACAGTCAGAAGTGACAGACACACTTAGGTTTCATTAGCGGGACAGAATAAGCAAAGCCTCATATTCACAGGGATGGGTGTCCTTTAGAGTAGGTTATTTAAGCCAGAGTGCTTAATTAAGAAGTAAGTAGATAACTTAGCATTTCTCAAGACTTTGATCCTCCGTGTTACAGACACGCACTGTTTCTTTGGCTCCTGGGGCCCATGAGATGTATGAAAATAAAGGAACTTATTAACAGTGTTATTTTAAATTGGATATTTTATTTATTTACATTTCAAATGTTATCCCCTTTCCGGGTTTTTCCTCCGAAAACCCCCTATCCCATTGTCCCTCTCCCTGCTTCTGTGAAGGTGCTCTCCCACCCACCCACCCTCTCCTGCCTTCCTACCCTGTCATTCCCCTACACTGGGGCATCGAGCCTTCACATGGCCAAGGGCCAGTTCTCCCATTGATGTCCACAAAGGCCATCTTCTGCAACATATGCAGCTGGAGCCATGGGTCCCTCCATGTGTACTCTTTGGTTGGTGGTTTAGTCCTTGGGAGCTCTGGGGTGGATATGTCTTGTTGTTTGATATTGTTCTTCCTATGGAGTTGCAAATCACTTCAGCTCCTTCAAACTCCTCCATTGGCACCCTGTGCCCAGTTCAATGGTTGGCTGTGAGCATCTCCCTCTGTATTTGTCAGGCTCCTGCAGAGCCTCTCAGGAGACAGCTATATCAGGCTCCTGTCAGCAAGCACTTCTTGGCATCCACAATAGTATCTGGGTTTGGAGTCTGTATATGGATCCCCAGGTGGGGCTGTCTCTGGATGACTTCTCCTTTAGTCTCAGCTCCATACTTTGGCTCCGTATTTCCAGTATTCTTAACCAAAAGAAAAAGAAAATCTAGAGCAAAAACAGTTGTAGGAGAAACCAAACTTAGAAATGTTAAATAGAAAAGTTAAAATGAGAGGAATCGCTTATTCGAAAGTCCATTGCCCCCTTTGAAGAAATTCAATCATT
>NW_022196905.1:41129072-41158113 GCF_008632895.1 Mastomys coucha | reverse complement strand
GGGATGGGGAGAGAGAGAGACAGAGACAGACAGAGACAGAGAAGGGGCAGAGAAAGACAGAGAGAGGAGAAATGAGACAGAGAGACAGAGACAGACAGAGGCAGAGACACACACACACACAGAGACAGTGAGAACATTTTAACCCAAGATTGAGTTAGATAAAGAATCACTAAGTAAGCTAACTTTTTAAGTCCTGTGAAATAGGATCTAAGCATCCTATAATTGATGTCATAAGTATACACTCAGCTGCAGTACTATGGTGAACTACAGATAGATTTCTATAGTTTCATTCCCTATCTTGAAGGTATATCCTCAATTATTTAATCACATACTTCCCAATTGTGGAAAAAAAAAACATTAACAGCATCTTAAAAAAATCCCTCTCCCTACTTGCCAGTGGAGCGTCTGTGGAACAGATGCCAACGACAGCTTGGAAATGTCCGAAGGGATGAAAACAGCAATTACAATACTTCCTCTGTCTTCAGTAGCCAGGGCTGGCATCCCAAACAGGCATGGCAGTTGCCAAAGGGCTCAGGTGGCATGCTGAAGAGATGTCTTACTCAAAAAACTGTACTGTGATTTTTATTCCCCTCAAAATTCAGAGGTGAAAATAGAAAATGAGATGATTGCATTCGAACTCTTAACTGGAAACGGAAAAAATTACAGTGGTTTCAAGGAAATGTCTTTAATGGTTTACCTCAGCTTCATTTACAGTAGTGAAACTTTCAGAACGTTTTTTTTTCTTCTTCTAATATATATGCTCAGTATCTACTTGACCCCAGCAAAATGGTGTTGATGGGATCTCCCGAGGAAAACAATCATCATTAGTCTCCCAGCTGTCTTCGTAGATGCTCACGTTCACTCATCCTTCTCTGTGCATCCAGACCTGGATAAACTTAAACGGTTTTATATCTCCTGCTATGACCTCTGCTGATAGCCATCTCATTTTCCTTACCCAGTGTAACCCCAAAACTGTCTCCTCAAATTTATACTTAATGGCACTCACATTTAAATTTTCTCTCTCCTATGCTTTTCATTACTTCTCCACAACTTTTGCCCCAAGTCTAAAGTATGACTTGATAGCAAAAATAATTCTATAATAGAACCATCCATTCTAGTCATTAATTTATGGGTTTCCCCAAAAACTTTAACCATCTCAAAATAGTTGCAGAACCATCAATGTCTTTGTAATTTGGTCAGGTTTGAGCATTTAGCAGATGATGAATCAATAGTAGATAAAAAGTGAAAAAAAACCCACAAGTTTTTCTTCTTTAAAAAACTGTATTTACACCAAGAGGCAAAAACATTTGAATGAATATTATTTTCTCCATACTTTAGTAAGTTGTGAGCCCTGGATGGGGTCAGATTTGATATCAAATAATGACTACCTAATATTATTAGTTGCTTTTAGTCGTATAAATTAATTTAACAATATGAATGATGCACATTAGTAATTGCCACCTCGAGGTGGCTATAGTTCGTTCATATTATCTAATATATGAAAAAAATGAGATAATGATCTAATGCTTCATCCTAATGAACAGTATAAGCTGAATTCAATGCACATTAGGTATTATGTTTACTATGAAGATTAATTGTCAGAAAATTATCTGGCTTTACTTAATGTGTGTTGAACTCATAAACTTCTCCAGGCTATGCTTTTCCTGGTTCCTTTGTGTATTAAAAAATTACCTTACGCTTTAACAGTACAACTAACTCTTACCTTTCTAGTTTTCAAGGATTCTTTGATAGCTGGTCACAATCCATGATTTTCTTAGCATATGAATATATGCTACAAGCAGAAATCAACAACTGGTTGAGCCATGAGTTACAATGACTCAGAATAGTCAGGCAATATAGTTAACATGAGGTAAGAGATATAATCACAGTATTCATTGTAGTGTATAAATCACCAGTTGCTATAACACAGTGTTGTAGTGAAGGAGATCTACAAAGATTTAGTGCTAATCTTGTTACCATTAATGAACTTGCAATATATTTCAGAATAATATAATTGTTTCACATTTCATCACATTAAATATTATCAGGAGTCTGTCATATTTAATTCATCTACCCATTTTGGCTTGTATTCTTTCTGCTGAAAATTTTCAAGAAAATCCTTAGATGTATTGGCATCTCAATTCTAAATACCTTTCTGAAAGAATTTTTGAATGACTGTTTTCAGCATTACATAGGTGCTATGCATTGTTATCAGAAGAAAAAAACAATTATCCATGTTATCTAGTGGTAAACGTTATGACTTACATTCATGACCTATCTGACAGTTCCCACCCACTGATGCAGTAATACCATCGATGTCATAGCAGTAAATATGATTCTGACTGCTAAAGGCTTATTGTGATTCACAAAAGAGTATCCATATTTGACAGTTATCAGAACCAAGACTATAAGTCATAGTCTCTGGAGAAATTATTCTCAACTTTTGTAATTCTCAACCCTTTAATACAATTCATGTTGTGGCAAACCCCATATATAAAATTATTTTTATTGCTACTTCATAATTGTAATTTTCTATTGTTATGAAACAAAATGTAAATATTTTAGGAGATATTTACCCAAATATTTACCCAAGAGGTTGGGACCCCTAGTTAAAGATACCCTACTATTATTAATCTGGTTATGGGATATAGTCTTAATCTCGTCCATAATGGCTTCTGGTTGCTCTCACATATTAGTGCATCTTTCAAGCTTCAATAGAGAAGCTTATTTTGCAATAGGTGGCAATTAATATAGATAGCGACAACTGGCCATACTCACCTTTAAGTGGAACATCTAAGTTACACATTCTCCTTTCCTGACTTAGTATCATTGCAGAAGAGGAGATGGAGATAGTGAAATGGAGGTAAACATTGGTGATTATAAGACAATGGCATTTTATAGACACAACAGTGGAAAAGCACATATGAACTCACAGGGATTGTGACAGCAAGCACAAATCCTGTGCAAACTCAAATGGACAAAATATTCTGGCCCAGAATGGGAAGATGGACATGAAGCTCTACCTTTAACTGAAGAGGTATCAGAAATTGATAGCTTCTGGGAAAAAGAGTTAGTTTTCTTTAATTGTAAGTCTAACTTATTTCAGTTTGTGGTTATGTGCACAGGAGTATATGGGTAGAATCAATGTGAATTAATGGATTCTAAAAATAAGGATATAAATTTGTATAGGTTTGAAACAAGGGTGAATCTACAAGAAGATAGTGAAAGGAGTGAAAAATGTTCAACATATAATGCATGAATTTCTCAAAGAATTAATTAAAACATTTTAAAAGAAAATAATCACAGGGTATAAATAAACTTAACAAGAGTCATAAATAAGTGAAAGAAAGATTTAATCTCTCAAAATCTACAGCTTATGATCAGCTTTCTGCAGTGTTTAAAAATAAAAAATACTACATAAAAACCAATTACATTGTTGTACTTAACTGTAGTTAGCAACACTGTACATTCTTTCAAAAGGCACATGTATTGTGAGTGTTGGTTTATTACTATCTGGGTCAAAATAGTATCCAACCCTTTCTCACTCCCTACTATGGTTATTCTGATATTATAACTAATTTACTGTATCCACTCCTTGTATTATGTCTCATAAATATGCACACACACTTCTACACATGTGTCTGCAAATACACATCTGTTACTGAGGCTAAGACGATGAAAGATTTTTTACTGATCATTTTTATTACAAAGTTCAGCATCAAATTTTATCTAAGGATTTCCTATCTTAATATTGGTTATCTAAATTAAATGTTTTATGGTGAGATAATTACTTTTTATTTTATTCAACTTCCTACATTTATTAGCTGGGCATTTTTTCTACCAAAAAGTATTTCTTATCCTCATTTCTTCTTCTCAGTATATTAGATTTTTAATTAGGTAATACTTTAGTTTATAATTGAAACTTCATAGGCTCTATAATTAGATTTTAAATAAAATGAATTTTTAATAATCATGATTTTATGAATATACCACACAGATGAACAAATTTAAAATGTCCTTTAATTTTCTTCTGTACCCAGCTTTACACCAAAATACATTGTTAATGAGCTACTAAGTACAAATTATTGAACAACAAAAAGTTGATTACCTGATCTAATTTTATTACAATAAATAACACATAATATGACTTCAAACTATTAATTTTCAAATCTTTGCACAGTTCTATAATGTTTACACAAATCTAAAACTTTATATTCATCAAACAGCAGTTCCTCATTGTTTAAAATATGGAGGTAATGATTGAAATATTTATGTTACTTTTCTGTCATTGTGACCAAAATACTAGACATAAACAACAAAAAGCAGTTTAGAATTATTGTGCCCATGTTGAGAAGCTAATCTTCCATGGCACAGAAGGAATTGTATAGAAAAGCTTTTCTAGTCATAGTGAGCAGAAAGTGGAATACTTATACTCAAATGCTTTTCCCTTCCTTCTTTATTCTATCCAGGTTCCCAGTACACACTCTACTGGCACTCCATTCAAAGTTGATGTTTCCCCATCATCAGTTAAGTGTGCCTTACCAATTTCCTGAGTAATTATAAATCCAATCAAGTTTAAAATAAAGATTAAAAATAATATTTTTCCTTAAAATAACAGTTTATTAGACTGCTTCTAGAATGTTCGTATCTGTTTCTTGATTGACTGGTATTCATAAAAAGATGAACTTAAGCTATGTATTAAAATTCATCCTTGAGGTCCACCAAGAACACTTCAAGCCTAGGACCTAAGTTCAACCGCCAGGATTACACTATGAAGGGATAGAACTGACTCCTGAAGTCCTATCTTTGTCCTCTCCTCTCACTCTCCCAACCATACCATGGGTCCTGCAAGTCATCCCCATGAATAATAAAAATTTTATTTTAAATATTTAAAATATATTAATAGAATCAAATTACACTTTTTATGAAGCTTCCAAATTAAAGACACATAGCTAATATTATTTAACATGCGGTTTACTACAGTATTTATAGTGATGTATAATCAATCGCACACTATTTTATATTATATTAGCTAGATCATACATAAGTACTCACCCTAGCAGAAATGATTACAAGTTGCATTGATTACAAGGTATATGCCCATTCTCAGAATAGATATTATTTATTTATTTATTTATAGGCTCTCATAGCATTTTCTATGTAATAAGTATTATGATTGTCCCAATTATCTAGTAGTTTGCTTAGAATCTCAAAAGCCTTATAAGTGTAAAAACATATTATTAAATAGTAGTTATACAATTCTAACAAAATTTACATTGGTTTCACTGAAATTTTATATGGAATTTTGAGAAATTAATGTCTTAGGTCACCAAGGTGAGAATGAAATAATCTGGAGTTATGCAACCATAACTGTGCCATGTACAATCATTTTCTTTGAATCATACTATAATGTTTCTATTATGGTCATGAAATATACCTACCTACCTACCTACCTACGTACATACATACATACATACATACATATATGTGTGTGTGTTATAGAATAAAACACCTTAGATAATCAAGACAATTAAAAGATAAACATTGGTTGTTTCTTCAGTCACTACAGTTATGAGGAAATAAATGTCTACTTTTAAGTTACTAAATTAGTGTAAGTTTGTTTCCTAGCTAAGACAAAATGTGATATGAAGTGACAGAATGTACAATTTGCTGGAAAGAAGACTGTATGGGGCATAATGGGGGGTGGCTATGGGAGAAGGAATGGTGACAGTTACATTGGGAACTTAATTATGTACAGAGTGTGAGGTAATCTACCATCCAACCAACTATCCTCCTTAGTGAAAAAGGTGAAAAGTTCTGTCTTAAGGAATTCACTTAAGGAAGTAGAGATCTTTAAGGGAGACAAGAGAAAATCCAAAACTGACATAAGAGAAATGTGGGTCTATGTTACTGTGGTACATAAAAGTAGCTGGGAAAAAAAGTGAATACTGCTTTAAAAAGAAATTTTAAAAGCCACAAGGATAGTTGAAGACCTCAAGATTTCCATCAAGAATATTTAGATCAACTAGGCAGAAAAATCCATGTGGATTCTCGAAATTAATACTACTACCTATATGCTTCATTTAATTGACAGTTATAGAACACTTTAATAACAACAGATTATGTTCTTGCTCTTAGGAGTACATGGGACATTCACCACAATAAACTATACTCACACCAAAAATCCATGAGGATAGATTTAAATGTCTACATATATTACCTGCTCCAAGGTTCAGGGAATGTTACAGAGTCAAAAAGAAAGACTGAAAACAAGAGGATGGAGAGGACCACTATGAAGTGCTATTTTCTGGGTATGGCCTAGGCCCTCACACTGATGAGCACTTAGCAGCTATGGCTACCTGCACAAGTCTATACAGATATAGAAAGACACAGAAGAAGGACAAGCTAGGAAGAAGAGTGTCAAAAGAATGGGAAAGTGATAAGAGAAGGTAATGAGTGGCATATGTGTTCATAATATAATTTATAAATGCTATTTGTCAATAACAAATAACAAAGGAATGGAATCTCAAAAGCATTGAGAATTCAAAATAAAATCCAAGAAAATTAAGTATAAAGCAAGCAAGAGAATAATTAATAAAACTAAAGAAGGTGGTAAAACTAAAAACACAAGTATAAGAAAAAGGAATAAAACTAAAACACAGAGTCTGCACAACATCCATAAAATTGATAAAATATAAGCCCAGTTAAACACAAGAGGAGGGGGAGAGTCAAACAAAACAGAGTATTTCATGTCAGGTACAAAAGAAGGATTATCTTTTCTGATACCACAAGCAGTAAAGTAACATTGTAAACAAATCTCAAAATCTATGCCTATAAATTTTACAGCTTGGATCAAGTGGATGTTTTCCTTGAAAGATGAAGCTGGTCAAAGTGCAGACAAAAATGAATAAGTCATCTCTATAGAAGTATGTTTCCTAACGATGTTGAATCCATATTTAATAATTTCTCCCAACAGAAAGCTCAAGATTCATGTTCACTCACAAATATTTATTAAAGTAGATACATATTTCAATCCAACCCTGAGGCTAGTTTCCGCCACAGACATGAGTGCTAATTCTATCACCAATTGCTTCTCAACAGACAGATCTGAGAAAAAGGAACCAGCATACTGAGGTTTCAGATAACCCGACACCATGGTTGCATAAATTCAACAAAATATTCTTCTGCTGCCTACTCAAATGTACTTTTATCCATAGATGTACTTCCCTCAAAGTCTTGCTCAGCTATTAAAAAACTATTAGTCAAATGGGATGAAGGTCCCACACTAACAGTGTCATTTTAACTTTGAGAGAACATGCAAAACATTTACAATAGGATATGCTTAGGGTTGAGACTTCAAAATAGAAATTGTAGGGAAGGCAATTCAATCAATTACCTTCCATTGCCCGCATTTCCCAAATTCAGATACTTCTCAATTGCAAAAGTGTCTCAGCTCCATCACATAACTCACTTAGCAGCAATTCTGAATTACACTTCTTAGCTAAGTCATTTAAATCAGGTGTAGGTAAGAGCCGAGTGGAGATTTGCCCTGAGGGAGAGCTCATATGCAATTATTCAATAATGATACAGACATTCAACAAGTATTCTTGACATGTATGTGGGTTTCAGGGATCCAAATTTAAGTCTATGCAATTGTATAGCAAGTGCTTAATTTACTGAGCTATCCTGCCAGGCCAGGCCAATAAACATATTACCCCAATCTCATCAACATACTGTCTCAATTTCATCACAAATATACTATACTAATATCATCATAACATACACCATAACATGTAAAATGAATTCATTTTACAAAGTACTGGATTAGTAATTCTCAAAAAAGACCTAGAGCTCACTGTCTGAGAAACTAATGATCACAGGAATTCCTAAAAGACATAATTAAAAGAATAAAGTATGATATATTTTATGAAATTATAAGAAAGAGAAAGAAAACCCCATTGAATACAAAATTGGTTCATTGTAACAATGTAATATGTTAATGAAAGATTACCAATGAATGAAAAAAAAATGTGTCTATAGAACTTGGAAACTCCCTAATGATGATAGAAATCTAAACCTCTTCTATGTAATAAGGGTTTTTTTCAGCTATTTTATTTCAGGTTTTAAGCTTAAAACTTAGGTATTTTATTACATATTTATTACACTCTAGTTAAAAATAATATGGATGTAACAATCCAACTCTGCCGACTTGCTCTTCCATTTTATTTTCTCTACCTTTTAATTATTATATTTTATTTTTTAATATTTAAAATTTATTTATTTATTTATTTATTTATTTATTTATTTATATTGGATATTTTATATATTTGCATTTCAAATGTTATCCCCTTTCCAGGTTTCCCCTCTGGAAACCCCTATTCCATCCCCCCTGCTTCTATGATGGTGCTCTCCCACCCACCCCCTCCTATCTCCCGCCCTGGAATTTTCCTATACTGTGGCAATAAGCCTTCATGTGACCAAGGGCCTCTCCTCCCATTGATGACCAACAAGGCGATCCTCTGCTACATATGTGGCTGGAGCCATGGTTCACTTCGGTTGGTGGTTAAGTCTCTGGGAGCTCTGGGTGATCTTGTTAGTTCATATCGTTGTTCTTCCTATGGGGTTGCAAATTCCCTCATCTCCTTTAGTTCTTTCTCTAACTCCTCCATTTAAAATTTTTTTCGATCTTAAATATATTTGATAATATGGTTCCCCTCCTTCAAATGCTTCCAAGTCCTTACCACCTCCCTATTCACCTATCTTTAAGTTGTTTTTCACAAAACAAAAACTCAGTACAAGAAGACTGCCCAAACCAAGAAAATAAAATAAACCCATAGCCCCCAAAAACTCCACACTAAACTTTAACCATACAAGAGGACATGCACACACACACACACACACACACACACACACACACACACACACAAACACACACACACACACAAACTATAAGATCTATTATATCTTGGTCAACTCCTGAACATGATGCCTGTCCTGAAATGATTGATATACCTGGTATCATTCTATTAGAGAAGACTGATTTCCTTCTCCCAACAGGTATAAATGACTGTTCAGTTGTTAACCTTTACCCTAGTGACTAGGTTTCCATTATTTAAAAAATTATAACAAAATAAAATAAAATAAAACCTATTATATCAGTGTTGTTTTTTATTAATTCTTTGAGAATTTAACACAATATATTTGGATTATCTTTGCCTCTAATTTCTCTCAGATGCATCCTTCAATACTTCCTCTACTATTACTACTACTACTGCTACTACTACTATTACTACTACTACACTAGTACTTCTGCTGCTGCTTCTTTTTCCTCCTTCTCCTCTTCCTTCTCCTCCTGCTCCTTCTCTCCCTCCTCATTCTTTTTCTTCCTTTGAAGAGACTTTCAGTGGATATCTTGTTCCTTTGACTATTACAGTCATTTTGCCTCAGCTTCTCTGATGGTCCCCTAGCCTTGGTTGTTTGGATTCTGTTATAGATATCTTAATTGGGAGCAGGTACTTAGGTCTAGAGTTCAGAGACACTTAAATCACAAAGTTGAAGTGTAGGATACAATCAAATCATACTTGATTTTAAACCTGAAAGGACTATCTGGCTACTGATCATTGATTAAGGTACTAGTCAGTGGCAGTAAACACTCTTTTATAAACAGCATGGCAATGGAAACTTCAGTCACCCCATGTGAAAATGTGGAGTTTCCATCTTTCTGAATAAGCTTGGAAGAGACTATTTCATTAAAGGGTTCAATGAAAAACATTTACTCTGTCCAACTGCTTGGTTGGTATCAGACTATCGCCATGAGTATCTACCCCAGTAACACTGAGTCTGGACTGCAAACTCACAGATGGTTGAGGTAGTAACTAGGCATCAACTTAAGAAACATATATTTGATAACTCTTTCTTTAGCAATTAAATAATAGAACTCTCAGGTGAAACACAGTCTTATTTTGAACACAGTGCTTCTAGCACATGTGTATGTGTGTTGTGTGTGTGTGTGTGTGTGTGTGCACGTGTGTGTGTGACAGATTAAGTAAACTCACCTCAATCTAATGGTAACACTTTAATTTCTGTCTCTTGCTTTGTGGACAAACTATAGTCTCTTCTCCCTGGGAAAATAAGTAACCAAGATGAGATCTGCCATGGAAAAGATGAGAACTGTCAACATTTGAGTTTTGGGGATTGGAAAACTACAATAAAAACTTTAAAGAGCCAATGTTAAACCATCTACAAGTCCTGTTGTTTTTCAGAGCTGCATCCCCAGTAACATGCTGTTCTCATTTTCATCAGTATGATTCTCAACAGTTTGAACTCAAATGTTCAATATAGAATTGATATTTTATGAACTGTCTCAAACTTTGCCTTGAAATGTTGCTCTCTAGAAGCCAAAAGGGCACAGAAGAAAGAAAATGTTCTTTTCTACAGGAAAGATATTAGTCTTCTTACAACTAGGAAAAAAACCCACCAGGTTTGTTATCTAGAAATGTGAATCACATCGTGAAACACTGAATTTAGTGAAATTGAAACTTTTTTTCTTGAGAGGGAGCATGATATTTCGAGAATGGGATATCAAATCTACTAGTCTGAGAGTGCTACATGGCCAATCCCTAGGGTGATGGTATGGCTGAAGAGAATTGTTTCTATGCAAATACTATATAAAATGATTTACCATTAACCATCATATAAAAATTAATCTTGGCTCAAACCAAGACCTGCTTAACAGGCAAGAAGAAAAAGTGGTCCCCAACATAAATCTGGCTCTGGAAAAAGCCGAAAGAGTCATGATTACTTATAAAAGCTGAATTTTTGCCAACTAGCCTAAAAATGTCATCTCACTACTCTTGGTAATTGTACCTGGATTTTCCTTTCCAGTCACACAGAGAACACTTCTCAAAGAAAGTTTTATAACTGTCAAGTTCAGCAGAATATATCTACGTATCATTTAAAAGTTTGTGTTGGTACTATAATCCCAACAAGAAGCCATGTTCATCTAGAATCTCTGGTTCATCTCAACCACACAGTGCACGCAAACCTTTAATAGTAAACAATATCAATTGTAACCCATTCTAAGCTTTAATATTCCATTGTGAAATCAAGAACCCCTTTACTGGCATGTTAATAAATAAACTTCCCCTTAATGCGTTGTCTTTTTCAATTATAACATTTTAGATGTCATCTTAATCCTGAATATTTGTCTAGGTCATCACTGACTTTTATGTGTCCCAGAATGATAATCACAAGCCTAATCTGGCTGGATCAGGACTCAGTTCTGATTCAAGACAGACCATGGTGTATGTGGATATGTCAGGTAAACTAAGATATTTTTCTGGCTCTAATTGCATTGTACAGAACAAAGTTTGCAGTTTCATGGGTTGTTCTGTACCCCAGTATGAGGCAGAAAAATATTTAGATCACAAACTGCCTGAGGTGAGCAAAATTGTGGTGTTTCATTTTAAACAGAATGTTTTCAAAATCCCTACTTTAACATTACAGTTAAGTCTGTCTGATGGGAAACTTCTACACTGTATATGGCAAAATATGTTAGATATCTCATTTTGCTTCTACTGTGTAAACAATGACCCTAAATATTAAAAGCAAATTGTTTAGAGCCCTCGAATTCTTCATCTGTAATTTTGAGAAATAAAAATGGAGAAATGAGGCTATATTAACTGTCTTGAGAAATTACTAACAGGAAGTAAACACACAAAAATAGATAACATAGATATTAGACCGGCCAACAAACACAGAAACCATAAGATGTGTAACTACACAATGGGCATGCATACAGTTGTACACATGGGGGAAGAGTAAAAAATAAAGGACTATGAGTCAGAGACTATGACGCTCTGACTTGCATGATTGCAGAGCACAAGCACAGAAGAATGGACAGTGTAGATACTACCTGAAGCTTGACAGGTACAGGATCCTAAAATATTCAGAGCATTGGTTCATATCCAATGAAAGCAAAAGACAACCCACTCTTGCAGTTTCTGTGGGAGCTCGAGAGAAAGAAGTCTATATTTTTACTCCATGTAACTGACTGGATGAGACTCAGAAATGTTACAGAATGCAACCTGCTTCATAGAGTCTATTAATCTCATCCAAAGAAACTCACAGATAATATTTTACTGAATAGTTTTACACCTAATGGATCAGTCAATTTGCCACAAAACAAATCAACATCACCTATAAGAGGCATATAAGATGAATGTAGTTTCTATTATCTGTTTAGTGACCACTCAGCTTACTTCTAATATCACTCATGAACACTCATCACTATCTTTCAGATTGATGAATGCAGACTTTTAGAATGGGTAAACATTATTACAAGAATATGTGGTAATGATGCATACAGTTAGAATTCAGAATTGTTCATCTTTTTAAAATTCAAACTGAGAAGGCATAAAACAGAGTGCACAAGACTCCTCCAAAATGATATAGCTTCCAGTTCACTTCCATGCCAACGTACACATTTATATATAACCATGTGTGAAGTGTCTATGCCATTTTTTCCCTGAGAAGTTGAGTAGGTGGCATATATTTCAACAGCTCATCTCTACCAAATGAGAGCTATAATGTATATTTAAAGATGATGTCAGCTTTTCTAAATATAATTTTCAACTCTGCGTGGAAAAAAAATAAACTGCAGAACTGTAATAATCAACATATAAATAGCAGCCACATCTTTGCCATACAAATTTGGATAGTGATAATATGGAAGAAGACTATGAGAAGGAGCCTTCTGTCACCACCCTTTCTGCTAACCAGGGAACAGCTGGGGTGGATGACATTTTTAGTTAAAGCCAGTTTGGAAAGGCTTTCATTCCATGGAGATAAGCTAAAGCTTCAAAATGAAACAATCCAAACCTGCCAATGTTTGATTGGTTTGAATTTGGAATGGTGGTATTAAATGCTTGGTTTTCTCACAGTTTGGGAGACAAACTGCACAGCTTTCCATTGCCCTTTGACTGCTAACAAATGAACCCATCGGATCTCTTTTGCATAATCATAGGCGTTTTCTCCACTTCTTACTGTCCCGATGAGACTCAGAATGAACCCACTGAGACAATGATGTGTAATGCTTCCTCATCTCTCACCGAGCCTTGTAAAAAAAATCCTATTTAAATGGGATATATCATATTTCTGACTCTTCAGAGGGTAAAGATATGCAATGGAATTCCCACAGGAAGGGAGCTCAAACATGACCATCTCAGCATGAAAACACCAGGACCCAGAAGGAAAGACATCCATTGAAAGATGGTTAATTTCAAGATTATTCATTCCTGTTGCCATGGTGAAACACTCTGACCAAAAGCAACTTGGGTGAGGAAACCGTTTATTTCAGTCTACACGTGATAGCACATCACTGACAGAAGTCAGGGCACAAATCTAAGCAGTGGCTTGTGGAAACCATGAAGGAATGATGAATGTTGGATCCCTGGCTAACTTATGCTCAGCTAGACCTTCCGATATAGCCAGGACAATGTTTTTAATGTTAATTAGTGCTCCCTAATGTTGCAACCCTTCAACACCTCATTTTCCGGTGAACATCCGCCAATACAATTATTTTTGTTTCTATTTCATAACTGTAATTTCACTATTGTTGTGAATCATAAAATCTGTGTTTTCTGATGGAGCTAGGATGTCCCTGGGAAAAATTCATATGACCCTGAAGATGTTGTGACCTACAGGTTGAGAACCACTGCCCCAGGACTACCTGCCCAAAAAGTGCTGCTGTCCACAGGGTGTTAGCCCTTCCTGTATCATATAACAATAATTGATTAATCCTTCTCAGATATGCCCCATAGACCAATCTTATCTGGGCAGTCACTCAATTGAGACTGCCATCTGAGGTGACTTGAGGTTGTGTCAGATTGAGTGTTAAAGCTAAATAGGACCTTTGGCAGGTTTTTATATGGCAGGAGTTACACGCATCTGATTCTTGACTGTATGGGGCCCTGAGACAAATATATTTAGAATAAGACAATAAGGAATTGCTTAAAGATTGTGTGCCCATAAATGTTCTAGACATAGCCATTCTTGTTTGATTACAGAGAAAATTAAGTTTAGTATAGTGAAAGGAGCTTTGATTCGAATTGACTCCAAAGAAAGATCCTCTTCGGAGGGATGAATTCTTTCCTTAAGAAAAAAAAAAGTTATTTACATCAAATACTTCCTGGACTCCTTCCTGGTCCTCTGCTCACAGAGATCATCCTGCCTTCCCTTCCCCTTCCTTTCTTAGGGGGTATGGCCTCCCTGGGTATCACCATATCCTGAAGCATCAAGTCTCCACCAGAGTAGGTACATCCTCTCTCACTGAGGCAAGACAAGGCAGCTCTGTAGTTGAACAGATACCACAGTTAGGTTACAGCTTCATGGATAGCCTCTGTTCTAGTTGTTGGTAAGACAAATGGAGACTGAGCTGCCAGTCTGCTACATATGTGCTGGAGACCCTGGTTCAAGCCCATGTGTGTTTGGTTGGTGGTTAAGTGTTTGTGAGCTCCAAGAGGTCCATGTTAGTTGACTCTGTTCGTCCTTCTGTGGGGTTACCATCACCTTCAGGGCTGTCAATCCTTCTTGCAACTCTTCCATAAGATTACCTGACCTCTATCCAATGATTGATCGTGGATATCTGCACCTGTTTCAATCAGCTGCTGGGTAAAGCCTCTTAGAGGACAGTTATGTTAGGCTCCTGTCTGCAAGTGTAACAGAGTTTCAATAACGTCAGTGATTAGTGTTTGCCCACGGGATGATTTTCGCGTTGGGCTGGTTCTTTATTGGCTGATTCCATCATTCTCTGCTCCATGTTTGTCCCTGCATTTCTTTTAGTTTGGACAAATTTGGGGATGTATGTTTTGTGGGTGGGCTGGTGCCTTTATCCCTCCATTGGAGGGGTCCAACCTGGCTATTAGAGGTGGCCTCTTCAGGTTCTATATCCACTCTGTTAGACATATTGGTTAAGGTTACTCTCATTGGCTCTTAAGAACCTCACTTATCTCCAGTCTCTGGGATTTCCTAAAGACTCCCCTGTACACACCCAAGCCAGAGACAGGGGCGAATGAATGGAGTGATGGATCTATACTCTATTCTTTCTTTCAATTTAGGAATTAATGAGTTTGGAGTGTAAATATAAAATACCATGTGTTTAATCAAACTCACACTGTTTTGGTCTGATGCTTGTTACTTTTGTTGAGTTACCCTGTGACTGAAGTAGAAATTTCTGCTTTCTTTGGAGACTCCGTTGTGTCATGTGATGTATTTTTCTAGAAACTGTCTTATGAGAGGGTTTTTCTTTTCTTTTTCTTTTTCTTTTTTTTTTTTTTTTTTTTTTTTTTTTCCTAAAGCAGACCTGTGGGAGGATGTTTTGCTGAGAACATAGAGGTGGTGTTTTGGAAAAGGGCATACAATTTTAGTACAGTGGATGCTTGAGAGGACATGTTTGGAAAGTATATTAGTATAACTTAAGAGCCAGAGGATGGTGCCTTGGCATTGGTTTGCCTTGTCACTTTTTGCTGGTCTTCATTGGCCTCTGCTTATGACACTTTGGCATTGGTTTGAGTTTGTGTTGCCTTATTTGCTGATAATCATTTGTTGTGACTTCATAGAGAGAAACACACAGACAGAAAACTTCGGGTGCATTCCAGAGATATATTGCCATTTCTGTGGACTTGGGCCACTGACCAAGCCTCATGGTTTCTTCTGGATTGAACTGGTATTGTGGATTCATGAGTGGTGTTTGCAAGTGGATCAAGCTACTGCTCTTAATTCATGTCAACTGAACTGCATCTTATTTTGCCCTATTAACCTTCCCCTTCCACAACCTCTGGTAGGTGGTGGACTAGAATGGAAATTAAAGCATTTAAGAATCCTTATTAAAGTAGATTTTGAAAAATATAAGCCTACATGTGAGAGTTCTGTCATTTTTCTTCTAAAATGAAGAGCAGCATCCCTACTTATCACCATAAAGACACCCTAGTGCTCATGCCACCAATCTGATGTGGCTCTATTTTATTTCTTATCATTTGGGTCTACCCTTTTTCAATAAGACATTAGAAAGATAAAGTTAAACACAGAGGTTTCAAATATGCTTGTCATTGAGGTTTTACTTTTCTTATAGGGCTTGATGTGTTTATGGCCCCAGGTTAGATTTCCAGTACCCACATGTGGGCCTGTGTTTCACATTGATTCTGAGGTATCAGAACACTACTCAAAGAGGTGAAATGTATCCTAAGATAGGGGCCTCAGCCCATGTTTCTCCAGGTAAGGCTGTAGTTCTCAAAATCCTGATCACCCAGACACCACAAAGTGTTGATTATAGGGGCCAAAGGCCTGAAATTAGCCTGGGGTGGGGTGGGGTGGGGGCAGGGAATCTAGATTAACTAAGGGTGAGTGCCAGAAGTGAGGTCTTCTGAAGGAGATTTAGAGTAGGCACCATATGATGAAGGCCTTCCTCTCACAGAGGTCCTTAAGAAAGGAGACAATTCTTGCTTGTCCAAACTGGTTATTCATGGTGGAAAAGGATGCATATCACTTATTCATGGTAGACCAGAGTTTAAATACCTTTTGCAAGAAGGAATGCATTGGAAGGAAAACTTATTGTCTAAACCTTTTGAGTCCATCAAGCTACCTCATTAGCATGGAGAGCTCTGGGTAGTTATGCTATGTAACAAGTTGTCATGGCCTTCTAATTGGAGTGTCATGCTCACATGCTCTGGGACAGGAACCTGGTTGGGAGTAGATTTAAACACCTACTTTCTCAATTATGAGAATTACTGAGATTCCTTAATCTGACCTTACCAGTTTTTCTCTCTGGTGCCATGGTTCCACTTGCCCCACATGCACACAGAGGAATTTTAAGGGTTCCTGATTTAAAAACCTCTCCTTCAAGTCCTTCAAGATCTTCTCTTCAGTTTCACCTACCCAACTTATATTCTTTCTCAAAATTAAGCAAAAAACAATACAACAAACTCTCCCCAAACCACAATATCAAGTAAAACACACCTAAAATAAAAAAATTAAAAAATCAAACTAACAAAGTACACACACATACACTCACAAATCAAACAACAAAAAACAAAATAAAAAGTGAAGCAAACAAACAAAAGTGTGGAATCCACTGTAGTGTATAGGTCATAGACTCTTGAACATGAGTCTTATCCTGGAGTAGTTGATAAATCCAGTGTCACTCTAGAAGATAAAATTGAAGAATATAATAAAATATGTTTAAATTTAAATTTTCTTTAATTTATAAGAAGAAAAAAGAACTTTTATAAGTTTTTAATAGGACTTACAGAAACTGGACACATGAAAAGTTTGTTGTATAACAAATGCACAATGAATCTGATACATTTTTAATACTGTTTTGTTCGACTAAAAGGTAAGAGGTTAGATATTTGAACCAACCTGAAACATTATTCTGAATATACATG
The DNA here is from genome assembly GCF_008632895.1 of Mastomys coucha. Taxonomy (NCBI): domain Eukaryota; kingdom Metazoa; phylum Chordata; class Mammalia; order Rodentia; family Muridae; genus Mastomys; species Mastomys coucha. The sequence goes on along the minus strand of NW_022196905.1, from coordinate 41,140,672 downwards.
TACATATATATATGTGTGTATATGTGTGTGTGTGTGTATGTGTGTGTGTGTGTGTGTGTGTGTGTGTGTATGTGTGTATGTATGTATACATATATATAGTCTCCTGACATTGGAATAGTTTAACTTCTAATTTTATGTTCCTACATAAAAAATGATATTGACTCACAATATTTTTTAATTTTGATCATAACTTGGGGGTATTCCTCAAAATGTGATTTTAGTTTGAAAAATTCATCATCATCCTAGAATCTTTGTAAGAGCATCCAACCACAGCCCTAGGTTTCTGAGAGTAAGATTAACAATGACAGTAATGATAGATTGAAATAAGTAAGAGAATCTCCTTACATTAGAAGTTCCAAGTTAACTGTGCATTCTGAGAAAAAGTATCTGAAGAGGATGTTTGTTTTATAAATATGTGGCTATGTTTATGGCAAAGAAGTGTGTTGTTTCCTTGTGAAACTTTTCATCATTTATTTGTACACACAAACAAAGCCACCCAATAAAGGAAAGTTTATCAGATGCTCTCATAATAGAACATCATGTTTCCATAGACAAAAGGGCTTGAAGACTAAAGCTATAGTAAGAGATCCACAATAGGGAGATGGTCTGGAGAAGAAAGGATCATGTGTTTTCCCCTTTAGCATCACAAGGAAAACTCTAATTCTATTTTTAAAAAGATCTAAATAAACTTTGTTCAAGAACCAGAAGTGAAATTCTCAGTAGAGTCAGCAATTTACATTCTAGATCATCCAGAGAAACTTCAGTTTCATAGTACACATCTACAGCCTCAAGAATATAAAGCCTCGCTATTCCTTGGCACTTTTCACATTTCTTGTGTTGGCTTTAGTCTTCTCTAATAGAATGGATGCCAACAACAAACTGACACCCAACTCCAAGTTTGGAACATACAAGGGTTCAGTTCATAAATAAACTCAAATAAAAGTCTTACAGTCTAATTAGACAAAATTTGTATTATGTGATAATCCTTGAACCAATCATCAAAAGTCAGAATGGAATCAGTTCACTCGCATCCCAGAGTCAAACTGGGAGAAGGAAGAAATTCCTTCTAGGACAGGGAGAGAAAAAAGTTGATATTCATCAAATTAAAAAAAAAATACTTCAAATTGGCAAGGATGGACTTATATTTTGAAGGGGTTACTAAGTGTTTTAGATAGGTATAGAGTCATGGAAAGAAACCATATCTTTGTTGATTTTCACTTTTTGAATACTGCCCCATCAAAGAATTCAAGGCAGACATTTTAATACATCTGATTCAGTTTCTAAGAGGGAGAAGAAAATTTAGTGTTTGTGCTGTTAATTCTTTACAATACATTTTAGTAGAATATTCTCCTGTTCCTAAAACAAAACAAAAAAATATGACAATCCCCAGAGTCCTAGTGACTCAATGAGTATACCTACTCAATTATGTATTTGGCTCACTTTGCAGCATGAAGTAATCAGGTGTAGTCTGGTACAGTTTGGCACAAAGGAGAACATATATGAGTGAACACATCCAACAATGTGCCTCATGAGAAAAAAAGTATTGTTCGCTCAGTGCTAATAAAAAACAATTCAGAATTTTAAAATTATCACTTCACATTGCTGGAGTACAGAGGATTGGGGCATATAGCACACTGAATGAGGCAGAATTCAGGAGGTTAAAAACTAGGCATGTCTAAAGTCAGGACATGAGAAGGAAATAAAAACATTTTAGCAGATGGGCCTTCCAGAGATAACCCAGAAAATAAGCAGCCATCCAGGAGAGTTACATAGATATTGGAGTCTTGGCAAAGTAATGAAGACAACTGAGCTTCAACAGTTGGGAAATTTTCAATATCAGTATTTGGGTAATAGACCTGCTCTATGGCTGTTTGTGGTTTTTATTTTTTTGCTGTTAGTCTTAGTTTTGGAGGTGAGCTTAGTAGTAGCATGTGCTTATGACTGTGGGTCTGGTGAGTTGATTAGAGAATAGGTCAACACAAGTGATATTAAATGAGGGCAGTCCATTGACTCCTTCCTATGTATCAAGCACACATGTAATTACAGCTTCTGGTTGATAGGTTGCTCAAACCTCAGTTTACCTATCATGTTACACAAGTAGGTTCCCATGTCTGCTAACTCTGCCTCATTTGTAAAAATTTCTATGATAAAACATATTATTATTTACCAACTATAGTCTATTAACTTGTGTATCTGGCTGTCTCTCTAAGATAGTAAAAACCACTATTCAAACATTGTTGGATTCCAAGTATCTAAAGTATTACTAGGTATAGTGCTTTGTAATTTTTATGATTTTATTTTAAATGTCAAATACCTTAGGGTGAAATTATGAGACACACAACAGTACCCTGATGACACGTGGGACAAGAATCATGTCCTATATTCTTCCTGTGCCAAATGATTGCTAGATCTTTGGAACTCTAGTCATGAATTCTAAAATATTCAAATGTGTGATTGTCATTTCCAGATAGATATTAGTTGTTAGCATTTCTTCTAGGCACTGGCCCACAATTACCTGGCAACAGCCAAGTGTGCCTGACTCAATATAAAAGGGCCTGCTTGCCCCCTCCTGGCCCTCTTCGCTTCCATTTCTTACTCTCTACTTCTCTTCCCTCTCTGTATCATCTCTCCCCTTTCCTCTCCCCCTTTCTTCATGTGCTCATAGTCAGCCTCTACTCCTCTACTCTCTCTCTCACTCTCTTACTCTCTCTTTCTACCTTTTCTGTCTCTACTAACACCTTAACTTCCTTCCCCATGCCCTAAATAAACTCTAGTCTATACTATTCCATTATGTAGCCGGTACCTCAGGGGGAAGGGATGCCTCAACATGGGCCTGCAGAGGCACGCCCATCACCCACGCCACATCACCAGACATTCACCAAACATATCCTTGGCTTCATTTTCTTTTTATAAAATATAACATTAGTAAAAAAAAAAAAAAGTGTCTGTAAACAAAAGATTGTGAAAAACTAACTATGACGTTGTATATTTACAGAGCTTTCTACATAAGATGGTCTCATATCTCTCATATTTAGAATAAAAAAATATGAGAATCAGATTTCTACATCTTGAAACAGATCATCTCATTTCATATACAAGATTAAAAGATCCAGGCGTCATCCATATTTTCTCAAAATAACTTGAAATTTGCCTTCCCACAACTGCTTGAAATCATGTTTCTATCCATTGAGCATTACATGTTAAAAAAGTGAAGAGGTAATCTTTTATTTCCAAGTTTGTTTCTCTAGTCACTTTAAAATCTTCAAATAAAAAATAGATTAGTATTTCTTTTTCTTCTACACTCTGTTGACATGGTCAGTTGGTATGGCTGTCACCTGTGCATTTGTGTATATTGTAGTTTTGTCTATGGTTTTATTTATTTATGTGATTCTGTGTGTTTATTTTTTAGTTTTAGTATATAATGGCTTGGAAGGCTTGAAGTAGACCCTATTTTGATCTACACTGTCTGCTTCTCCTTCTTTTGCTTCCATGCCTTATTCTGTTCTATTCCATGTCAAGACCCTTCTATCTCTTCTCTTTTCTTTAAAGTCTACCAAAGATTGTGAGGTCAATGGCCAAGACCTAAATAATGTTCAAGAAATACTGCCTGTTAATATTCAAGTTAGAGAATAAAGGAATAGCTGAAGGAAAAAGAATATGGTGGTCTTTGGCAAGTACTTACTCATTTTTTCTATAACTTCCGCCAAGTATTTGGAGATTAGCCATCCTCCTTTGTCTGCCAAGTCTGTTACAGCCTTGATAGAGAAATTCCGCAGCAAGGGGGTTTAGTTAATAAGTCCAGGAGGGAAGAATACAAAATCAGGAAGCAGTAGGTGAGGGGCCCACAGGAGATTGTTAGCAAAAGTTGACATCCTCACATATAATAGGCAAAAACAGCCCACGGGAGACAGCACGTTTTTGACTCCCCTAATTTAGTTCCCAGTAAAGAAAGTAACTGGCCATTAAGGACATTATTCTGTGGTTAAACTGGTTTGGTAGAATAGTAAATCTGGTTAGGTCAGCTCCTTGTTAACTGGAGTGGTCTCGAAGCATGGCATAGAAACCAAATACGGGCTGTAATAATGAAGACATAAATTGTTCTTTAAAACCAAACAAAAAAATTGGCATTAAAACAAAGAGAAGTTAATGTTGAGATTTTTAAAGGTTTATGTCATTTTAAGAGTGGTAATGACAAGTCCTTCCTGCTTGGCTTTGCTCCTTCTGGGGAGGCTCACCTTGGCTTTGTGGATAAGACATTTCTGTGGTCCCAAACATCATGCCTTAGAAGAAGCTTCACTGGATCCCTGCTGTGAAGCATTGCCTGGTGATAGCCGCCTGGATGTGATGCTTCCTTTCTTACCACTGTGCCTAGACTGGTCATTTCTATGCTTGAGTTCTTTAATGGTGGAAGGCTTGTGGTTTGAGTAAGTGGCCTCCTTTTATTTCCTCATGGTTGCTGCTACTGACTTCTGACCTCAGCTCCCAACCTCTTCTTCTGACATGATTGCTGTGCATGACTGCACTCTGTGGAGATACCTTTACCATCTCCTTCAAGGAGGTACCTTAAGGAAATAATTTTAGGGCTGACCAGATGGCTCAGCGGGTAAGAACACTGATTGCTCTTCCGAAGGCCCTGAATTCGGATCCCAGCAACCACATGGTAGCTCACAAGTACCCGTAATGAGATCAGACGCCCTCTTCTGGTGCGTCTGAAGACAGTGAATTACCCTGGAGCTAGCAGGGCTGGGGAGAGAGGGCCAGGAGTGAGCAAAAAAGAAAAGAAAAGAAACTAATTTTAATAAAGTTGAGGAACCTTTTGCTCCTTTTTTTCATCCTTTCTGGAAATGTCAGGAGGATCTCTGGTTGATCTCTTTTCCCTTCTTTTGCTTATGGGATTTTTCAACTCAGAGTTACTTCTTCCACTTTATTCCCAGACTTTTTACCTTAGTCTAAGCTTGTATCAGTCCATCACTACCCAATGAGTGTAGTTTTCTAACAAGCATGCCTGATTTTATATAGATTTATATATCTTTGTCCATAACTTCAAACTATTTTTTATAAACATTACTTTTCTCCTCACAACATATATATATAATAAATAAATAAAGCTGGTGAATTCCACATTGTCACACAGGTTGACTTTGATTACTATTCACAAAGCCTCTCTCTATCCCAAGACCTGTTAGTGATACTTAAAAGGGATACATGTGAATTTAGGAAGGAACAAAACAAACCTGGCCTATAGGCAATAATAGACAATGAGAGACTATAAGGGAATGAAGTTGAGAAAAACAGTTACAGGAAAGAAGTTGAGAAAAACAGTTATAGGAAAGACATGTGGATCTGAAATTATGAAAAGTTGATTGTATCCTGGCCAGTGCATTTGGTCAAAGTATACAGAGTAGACAGACACATAGCAGAGAGAGAACGGAATTCTGGCGGCTGAAGTCTAGGCTAGACAATTCAGCACTGAGGAAGGATAAACAAGACAGACTAAAGAAAGGTCAGGTTACAAAAGATTCTCTCTGTCAGAGTATAAGAGTATATCAGTTTCCTTTCTATTGCTATGATAAAACACCTGACTTAGGAGAGAAAAGGTTTTATTTCATCTTACAATTAAGTTTGGGTTATTGTCCAACAGTTGAGGAGGTGGCAGTGGCTAAGAGTTTTACAGAGCTGGTAACACCACATTCCCAATGTAGGAGACATAATCTTACAGACACAGCTGCTTCTGCTTTCATCGAGCTCCTTTTTGATTTTAAATAGTTTAGAATTTCTTGCCCAGGAAATGATACTTGTCCACATGGGTTATGTCTTCCTATATCAGTGAACATCCAAAACATTTCCTTATATACACACCTAAAGGCCAAAGTTACCTAAGTGATTCCTCAAAAAATAATTTCTTTCCAGGTAATTCTAGGGCACAGTAAATTGACATTTACAACTACACAACATTCAAAGAAGGGACAGAATATTAACATTAAGAGACAAATCAGTGACTGAATACTCAATGTACATAGAACATGCACGAAAAAATGCTGGTAAGAAATAATTCACAGACTATATGAAACTAAAACAGAAGGAAGACCAAAATGTGGATGCTTCAGTCCTTCTTAGAAGGAGTAACAAGATACTCGTGGGAAGTAGAAGGTGGGAGGGACTTAGGAAGAAGAGAGAAGGGGGAGGGGATAAGATCAGGTATGGAAGAAAACAGAATGATATACAGAGGGTCAGGAATTTGAACAGAAGTGTGTAGAAATGGAGGATGGGAAATTGGAGGTAACCATCAGCAAGTCCTAGATGTCAAGAAACCAAAAGGCCCCCAGGACCTAACAGGGGACTATCATTTTGTGTATTTACATTTCAAATGTTATCCCCTTTCCCGATTTCCCTTCTGGAAATCTCCTATCCCATTCCCTCTCCCCCTGCTTCTATGAGGGTGGTCCCCCTCCCATCCACCCACTCCCACCTAACTCTGGCATTCCCTTACACTGGGGATTTGAGCCTTCACAGGACCAAGGCCTCTCCTCCTATTGATGCCAGAAAATGCCATTCTCTGTTACATATGCAGCTAGAGCTGCATCATTTTTTTTTAACCATCATTTTCTTTTCTGTGTGTGTTCTATGTAGGTTGAGTATTATTCAGTAACTGATTGCTCTCAAGGGGAGGGAGAACCTGTAGAGACCATATCCAGAGATTAGGCAAGGCACCCAGTTGGGGGATGGGGCCACCACTCTTCTCTAGATTTTTAACCCAGAATGGCTCCGGTCTAAAGGAAATGCAGGGACAAAGTGTGGAGCAGAGACTGAATGAATGGCCATCCAGAGACTGCCCCACCTGGAGGTCCATACCACATGCAGGCACCAAACTCAGACACTACTGAGGATGCCAAGAAGTGAATGCTGACAGGAGCCTGTTATATCTGTCTCCTGAGAGCCTCTGCCAGAGCCTGACAAATACAGAGGTGGATGCTCACAGCTAACCGTTAGAGTGAACACGGGATCCCAATGGAAGAGTTAGAGAAAGGACCGAAGGAGCTGAAGGGGTTTGCAACAACAATTTCAACCAACCAGACCACCCAGAGTTCCCAGGGACTAAACCACCAACCAGAGTATACATGGAAAGACCCATGGCTTTAGCCACATTTAGAGCAGAGAATGGCATTGTCTGGCATCAGCAGGAGGAGAGGCCCTTAGTCCTGTGAAGGCTGGATTCCTCAGTGTAGGGGAATGCCAGAATGGTAAGCTGGGAGTGTGTGGATGAGAGGGGGACCACCCTTATAGAAGCAAGGGAGGGTAGTATAGGAGGTTTCCGTAGAGGAAATCGGGAAAGAGATAACATTTGAAATATAAATATATATAATAGTCAATATAAATAAATAAATAAATGTGCAATAAATGTTTTGTAAAGAGGACCTTCAGAAACAAAGGCCAACAATGACATTTTAGATAATGATTTACAATATAATTTTGCTTGAAAATTGTGCTATATTTTCTAAAGCTAAGTTTGCATTTCATAGATAGATAGATAGATAGATAGATAGATAGATAGATAGATAGAGACAGACAGAGTCTTGATATGAGTAACTCAAACTTACTTGAACCTGAGGTCCCAGCCATAGTTCATAAGCTTTTTTCCTTGACAATAAGTGCCATCCTGAAGATCTGAAAGTAGGATTCAGTCTGCTCTTGACTTTGTACCTATGAATCTTTTATGTATGCCAACGTGTTCAAAGTTTTAATTTTAATGTTTTCTACAGTCATAACACCATCAAATAATCTGGAGACAAAAAAGAAAGACTGGATGGATGATAAACATGAATAGAGGCATCATAGATATAAGAATAACCAATGGTCCATGGAGGGCAAAAATACAGTACTCTCTGCTATTCTTTTCTTTTTCATATTTCCATATTAAAGCAAGTTTACATGACTCTGTTATTCCAAAAGTAATTATGTCATACTGTTATGTTTGGGGAAAGTCTACAAAAGACAATCTAATTTTTTTCTTTTTCCATGTATTTCCAATAACAAGAAAAAAATACTACTCGAATCTTAACATTTGTTTTGTATATCTCTCTGATGTATATCTCCTTGTAGACAGTTTTAATAAAAAGTCATGTTTCCACTCATCCATAACTCATCCTTTGGCCCAACTTGAATGACTCTTGAGAGCAGCACTGCTATCTTATTCTTGAATGTTGAACTTATCTTAACACTAGTCTTAGTACACTCATAGATAAAATCAATCTTTGTGGGTTGTGACTCTGAGGAACAAATCACAGACTGTTTCTGTTTATCTAAATGATAGGATTTAAATGTGCTGTGCTAACTTCAGGCCTTAGAGATTCCTTAGATATAGTTGCATATCTTTAGGTGTTAGTGATCTCATTTATTACAGAAATTCATCTTGACCTTCCCCTTAGTTGGTTCACATTCTCTAAAGTAGATTTATATTAAAATCATTCACATAGATGATAATGTTCATATCAGAGTAAAGCTGAACATTGTAAAATTTGATAATGAATCAGAGGGGAATTTAGAAATGTCTAACAGGAATAAAACTAATGTATTTCAAAATTACTGGATCCTTCCTCATTATTATCTTGAAATATACAATACACTAACTTCTATCTATACAATATGACTCAACTATCACAGCATTCTTTTTACTATACAGAATGAGTCTGATAGATCTTCAAGGAAGAGGTTACAGGCAATGACACTTAGATGTAATTGATTCATATTGATATTATGAATACATAAGAAGAAGCAAATCCCATATCATTTGTGATATCAAATAACTCATTAACAAAAAAATCTTCTTCAGTCTGGTCTTTAAAGTTATGGACTATAAAGTGCTATGATTACTTTATACATCAATCCAATAATCCAGCTAAAATGCCTTAACATTACACAATACACCTATAACCATTGCTTAATGTCATTAATATGCATATCTAAGGAAAATGCTGTTTGAGGGGTAGAAGAGTTGTCTTTAAGAACACTTGAAACACAGAGTATCAAGGTTCATTCCTAGAACTAATAAAATGGGTCACAAACATCTGTAACTTCAGTTCCAGGGAATCCAACTCCTTCTTCCTGCATAATCCAGGCCTGTGCATGGTACACAGCCATACATGCAGACAAAGTATACATGCATGTACAGTAAAAATAAATAATATAAGTAAATCTTAACTGTGATTCTAGCAAGATATGGGTTACTCTTATTGTTTGAATTTAATTTTAAATTGTAATCTTAAAGAACCATAATTGCATGCCATGAAACAGTCATCAATTAGAAGATACAAGGGGATAGAATGTCTTGATTTTCTATTCAGATACTGTGGAACATATCAAGCATTATTTGCCAATACCCCTGCTGTGGGCTATAAATGCAGCTCAGTAGTTAAGGACTTTCTTACCATTGGCAAGGCTCTGAATTTAAGACCTAACATTACCAATAATTATATAAATAAACCCAAAAGTTCTTGCTCTCTCCAGAATGCATGGTGTTTCTCTTATTTACACAGTCTTCATCCAATTTAACCCATCCTCAGTCTCTTGCTATTATATACATGTAACTTTAATTTTTTCAAAAATTACTTTTAACGGTAGTCCATAAATACTTTAACCTCCCTTCGAGCCCACCACCCACCAAAGGTAGTGGAAAAGAAAGGATACTGGGGAAGTGGGCCTGTTTATAAGTGGTTCTTTGGAGCAACTCCCATCTGCATTATCAGGAAATCAGAAGTTCCATTCACAGGTCAGCAGCAGCATCTCAAACCACTCACAAACACCTCATTGACATATCAGCAGTCCAGTTCAGTAAGTGTTGGGATAACAGCAGTGATGGAACAGTCTAGCAGGAACAGCCAGGCCTCAGCTTATTGGCACATGTCAGCAGGAGGGACCAGCGACAACAGGAACACCAGAAAAAGTTCTTGGTTTTGCCTCTCTTAAGAAAGCAAAGATCAGTGAAGACTTGAGACCAACAAGCATTGCACATGAGCACTACCAGCAAGTCAAGCTCTGTCACTGTCCATTGAGTCCTTTTTAAAATGCCTTTTAGATATCACTGTGCCAATCAGTCTGAGTCTGAGGAAGTGGCAAGAAGCCACAGCATAACACCAGAAGGGTTTTTTTTTTTGTTGTTTTTTGTTTTTTGGTTTTTTTTTTTTTTTTTTTTTTTTTTTTTTTTTTGATGTGCTTCTCACTTTGGAGTCCTGACAAATGAAGCTCAACTATACAACATAAAGCAGAGCAATACATGCATACAGTTAGGAAAGAATCCTTCATCACATGTCCTTTCATGTGCTTGCTTTACCAGAACATCTTTTCACCTGTGTCTGCTTCAGCTAAATGTTCCTTTACTAGTCTGTCTTAACCTTTATCCACTTCATTGAAATGTTCCTTCACTTGTTTGCCCCAGCAAAACACCATCCAACACAACTCACTTTCCAAACAACCCTTAAGTTTCCACTTCACATACACATTAAATTGAATAGTTGAATAATCCATGGGTTAGTGTGTGTGTGTGTGTGTGTGTGTGTGTGTGTTAAATATTTCAGAAATCAGAACACTGAAAGACAATTGTGAATAGACATAGCTAGTTCAGGAAGAATCTAAGGCAAATGCTCATTTTTCTACCCTACACAAATAAGCCCAACACACTAATCAAAAGATCATGGAATAAAAAAAATTAAAACATAAAATTAACCACCAAACAAATCTCTATAGTCTCATTAGTTTCAGCTGAAGAGAAAGGCAGTTGCAAACTTGATCTTCAAAACCCCTGTTTTTTTCTCTATTTTCCTATTCTGTCAGAGGTCCTTCCTGGTTTCTGCTACTCTTTTAGCCAGAGAAAGTCATGCAAACTCAAGATGGCAAATAAAGAAGAGGAGGAATGAGGATTTCTCTGAAGGATTTTCTTATGTTTAAAAAGAGATGTACAAATGTAAGAACAGAAATAGTTCTTGTTATCCTGGGGACTCGTTGATTAAAGGCATAAAATTGAAAGCAGTAACAGCCATCATGAAGCAACATACAGAAATAGAAAACTCCATAGATTTTGACAATATTGTTGAATTTTGAAATAATCTATCTAATAATAGAAGACGCTTTAAGTTTCTCTGTATGTCATATAAATGATAAGATTATCCTCGTCTAAATAGGGGCGTGTCATGTCTGTACATCGGAAAGTTTCCCAACTCATAGGTAATTTTATTTCCTAATCTTTACGTTTTTTGATGATAAAAATTTAAATTGAAATACATCGCTTTCCCTCATCCCTTTCATCCCTCTAGCCACTCTTGGATACTTTTTTCTTTTTTTTTTTTTATTAGATATTTTCTTTATTTACATGCCATATGATATCTCTGTTCCCAGTTTCCCCTCAGAAAAAAAGAAAAAATAAAAGAAGCAAAACAAAACAAAACAAAAAGAAAAACCTGTTCCCTCCCCCCAGTCCCCTGCTCACGAACCCATCCTCTCCTGCTTCCTGACCCTGGCATTCTCCTACACTGGGGCATTGAACATTCACAGGGCCAAGGGCCTCTCCTCCCATTGATGACCAACTTGGCCATCCTCTGCTATACATA
>NW_022196905.1:41113751-41128617 GCF_008632895.1 Mastomys coucha | reverse complement strand
CCAGCACTTGCTGGCATCCACAATAGTGTCTGGATTTGATGATTGAATATGGGAAGGATTACCAGGTAGAACAGTCTCTGGATTGTCCTTCCTTCAGTCTCTGCTCCATTGTTACTCTCTACAACTCCTTCCATGAGTATTTTATCCCCCCTTATAAGAAGGAATGAAGTATCCACACTTTGGTCTTCCTTCTTCTTGAGTATCTTGTGGTTTGTGGATCGTACTTTGGGTATTCCCATCTTCCACTTATCAGACAATGCATACCATGTGTGTTCTTTTGTGATTGGGTTACCTCACTCAGGATGATATTCTCCAGATCCGTCTATTTCCCCAAGAATTTCATAAATTCATTGCTTTTAATAGCTGAGTAGTATTTCATTGTGTAAATGTACCACATTTTCTGTATCCATTCCCCTGTTGAGGGACATCTGTGTTGTTTCCAGTTTCTGGATATTGTGAATAAGGCTGCTATGAACAGTGGAGCATGCATCCTTATTACATGTTGGAGCATCTTCTGGGTATAAGCCCATCCTTAGTCATCAGGGAAATGCAAATCAAAACAACCCTGAGATTCTACTTCACACCAGTCAAAAATGGTTAGGATAAAAACTCACATGACAGTAGATGCTGGAGAGGTTGTGGAGGAAGAGGAATACTCCTACATTGCTGGTGGGATTGGAAGCTGGTACAACCACTCTGGAAATCAGTTTGGCAGTTCCTCTGGAAGTTGGACATAGTACTACCAGAGGACCCAGCTTTACCACCCTTGGGCATATACCCAGAAGATGCTCCAACACTCTTGGCTACTATCTCTCCTATTCATCCCATGCATTTCCCCCACTCACTCTCATGTTGATAAGCCCTTTTATTTTATTTTATTTTATTTTATTTTATTTTATTTTATTATTGTTGCTACACACTCACACACAAACTCACAGACAGACACATGCACACACACACATACACAACCTGCTGACTGTTTGTTGTTGTTGTTTGACTTCATTAGAGGGCCAACATGTATTTCATCCCTGAGAAAGGCTAATTTACCTTCTCCCAGTAGTCATTACTGGCCTATAATTCTTTGTTCAGGATTGAGACCCTAGGAAAATTTCCTGCTTTCATTCCAATGTGTCCATTTATATTGCCATTGTTCTAGTCATGTTTTTATAACCAGTTTTAGGAAAGCTGGCATCCCAGGAAACTTTCTGTATTTTTGACTTTAGTAAGCCTTCCATCCTTTCTTCTGCCATGTTCAAAAATCCAGAAAACAAGGTCTGTAATGTGAACATATCCATTGGGCTGGACTTCCCATCATTTGTTGGTTTCTACCGTGTCTAGCTGTGGTTCCCTTTGAAAGGCTCTGGGCACTGTTTCTTTGGTGAACCATAATTGCTTCTCTGCAGATATAAGGATAAGCCCAGCCAGCTTCCCAGGGCTAGTGAGGTCACAGATATGAGGAAAGACTCTGCTATTGTCTTTCTGCTAGACAAGTGTGATTCCTTAATAGACTCTCATTTTCACATTCTTAAGTGAATCTGTGCCCACAAAATCCATTAGTTACTGTTTCTCTTTGCCTTCTGCCCTTTATTATCATAAACAAAATACCTGTATCTCCTCTTTCATCTGAGGTTGTACTCCTTACGGAGAGAATAACTTTGAGAATGGCTTTGCATCTCTAAAGTTATAACATTTACTGGAATCTTAAAAGCAGCAGTAGAAACACAATTATACCTGGATTGAGGGTTAGCCACATGGACTTTTCAGGTTATGTTACTTTTGTTATTTCAAAGATTTTGGAAAATAGAGATATCATTCATGTACAAACTATTGAGCACTGTATAAAATTGCTAAAATGACCATTTTAAGAATAATTCTAATGCGCATGGTGTCTTCATATAACCTACCATAAAACTGTATCATAATAGCCCATGAAAAGGGGCTCAAGTGTTCAAAGAATAGGCCCAGAATGGAACCTGAATATATTCTATGAGGATTTGAACTTGTTTGCAGGGAAGTCACTTAATGCTTATCCATTCAGATCTATTTAAAAGGAATTGCCTTTCTCTAAGGCCTCTCTATTATAACTCTACAGATGCTAGATTGCCAAATTCATCCACAGAAGAGCAGAGTACTTAGAAAAAGCTGCCAGATAAACAAGTTCTCCCAGGCCTAGGGAGAGATTAAAGAAGACTACGTGTAGTTACTTCCAAAGATGTCTTTGCTTCTCCTGCTGAACTGCTGCTGTGACAATCCTGGAGATGTATTGAGTTTGGAAGCAGGGAGTTTTCAAAGTGACAGGCTTAAAAAATACAATTCACCTTTTGCCCTTCCATTCCCAGCTGCAGAATACTGGGCCTCCTTAGAAATCTGTTGTGTACCTCTGAATATGTGCTGATATCTTTAACAAATAAGCTAAGCTGTACTGGGCCACAGGGTTCCTATTTCCTCTCTTAGTCCAAATTCTTCCTTTAAATGCAGATAATTAAAGGAGCATATTTATGGTTTAGAAAACAATAAAAAAATCTTATGTATCTCTTAACTTTGTACTTTAATCTCCATGTACTTAAAAATTCAGACAAATAACTAATAGCAAACTCAAACTGGCTCCAAAATTTCTTCTTATCTAGGCTGTTGGTAAGAAAGAAAGGAAATCAAGTGCACAGAATATATGGGCAGAGAAGGCTGTCTTGAATGTTTATCAGTGTCTTGGGTTAAAAGAGCTAGGAAGCTCAGTGTAACAGGAAGGGTGGGAAATATAAGAGTTTATCCTACCTCTGACCACATACAATTTTATGGCTTTGGTCACTTAACTCTTGGTGTACTAGTGTGGGAAAATTTTCCCTCTCACACTATTTATGCCCCTTAAGTTCATCTCTGTCTTATTTTAGAAAAATTATAGATCAAAAGAAATTCTGAGATTAATTTGAGTCTACTATTAACTATTTTCCTGAGTTTTGAAAGAACCCAGATTATAGTTTACATCCAGGAGATAAGAAATATAAAATCATTAATAACTCTTGAGTTCTGTCATTTTACTTAATAACCTTCAAACAGTTTAAAGGGCAAAACTTGGACCAGAAAAATGTTATTTGAAAATGTAGCTTTAAATATCTTATCTATGGTCTTACTGATATAATAATTATCCACACAAAGCCTCAATTTTCCCATTTTCAAAAACAGAAATAATAACATCAATATCAAAACTATCATCATATATTCAGAATATTTCTTACATTATAAAATTATAATTTTATCACAAGCTCAGGTAAAAGTATCACTCTTTAAAGGACAGCACAAATACATAGTGGTTTATTTTTGAAGAAAACAATATGTAATAATTTCTATGGGAAGCAATTTAGCCTCTAAGAAGCTGTATACTCAGCTTCTCTCTTACCTAGCTGCCAAAAGTTAAATATCTATTACATCAGATCTTTCCATTTCTAGTCCATCACCATTCCTGGGTTTCAGCTCCCAATACCTAGGAATGATTTCTAGGAGTTTTTAAACAGGGAACCTTTTGTGGTAGGATTTCAGAAGCATTGCTAAACAAAGCTTTAAAACAAACCTTCAACTCTCTTTTTCAAATTGCTGCTATTTCTTAACTCCCACAGTTTAGAAGGCCATTATAGAAAATCTGGAAATATTCATTAAACTGGTTGTTATATGCTTTTAATGCATAGGGTCTTGATCCTGAAAGCTGTAAGACATGCAAAGTATATCTAACCATGTACAGAAGTTGACAGGTAAGTAACTGGCTGCCTGAATGATTTGACTCTCTGTTCCTTAGAATATATAAATCCACTGCTCCTACACAATCCTCTTTCAATGACAGGGTAAAGAGACTTTGTTTCTCTGTGCCCTTAGATTTTTTAGGCAGAAATTATTGTAGCAGTAATCACAGTGCTGAAGTTTATTTATAGATGTGTGGTTCCCCACTATACTTCAGAAACTATGCTTGTATTTCCTCTGTTTTAGAGATAACTTGGCAAGAAGTGTGTGAATGGTAAGATGTTTCAAAAGCTTTGATGAATGAGTAAGTGCAATTCCAAGTAGAGATTGGTTTTGTTTTGTGTTTTGATTTTTTTAAAGTAAGGCATCCAGAGCTGATTGAGTTTTCAGTAAGCCTTTTGCATGTTATTACAAACGAATTTTAGATAACTTCTAGGGAGTGGATACTACAACAACAGATAACCGAGAACAAAGCCATACACTAGGGAAAGAAATCAATACAAAGAGTAAAAATGCCTCACAGGGGGAGAAAGCCTCACAGAAATAGAGAAGGCTTCAGAGAGGAAGAAGGCCTCATAGAAGAAGGCCTCAAACAGAGGGAGTAAGACTCACAGAGAGTAAGAAGTCTTCCGAGAGAGGACGAAAGCTTCTCAGAGAGGGAGAAGACCTAACAGACAAGCCGGTCTCACAGATGGAGAAGTCCTCACACAGAGGGATAAGGTCTCCCAGAGAGGAAGAAGGCTTCCCAGAGAGAAGGGAGACCTCAGAGAAAGAAAGAAGACCTCCCAGAGAGGAAGACTTCCCAGAGAGGGAAAAAGGCCTCACAGAGTGGAAAACTCAGAGTGAGGGGGAAAGGCCTCACAAAGGGAAAGGCCTCACAGAAAGAAGGGGCCTCACAGTGAGCGGAAAGGGCTCACAGAGAGGGAGGAAGCCTCTCAGAAGGAGAAGGCCTCAGAGCAGGAGGAGAGAGATGTCTGATGTTTCCTACCATCACTGTTGTGCAGATAAGAGATTAAGCATGTCCTGTTGTACTAAGATGAAGAAAGTGACATCTGAGACATTACCAAAGATGTTCCATGGTTTTCCTGACTTATTCTTCTCTGTGGCCCTAAAAACTAGAAACCTTAAAACGTCTGTTTCAGAACAGGCACCAGGGCCTGCAAAAATTTCTCATAGGTTGCTCCTCTCAGTGGCAGGATCAGGGTGACAGGAGTCAGCCCCTACTCACCTGAGCACCCTGTAGAATCCACAGAAAGCACCTGAACTCTATACCTCCAGCTCTGCCCTGGGTGTCTGGATTGACCATTCATTGCCGGGAAGTGTAACTGGAGTTGGTTCAGATAACAGTCCTGTCGGAACTGGTGTAAAGTTCATGCAGAGGGCAGATGACAGCAGGTAGGAGAGAGGATGGTGAGGATATTTACATACCCCACATGTTTGGCATAGTAGACACCCTCTGGTCTCTTAAACTTGGCAGGGAAGAAAGAATCCCTTGGCTAAGAGAACTCTGAATCGGCACGTATTCTTGGTATTGATGTACTTTGGTCTGGGTGGGAATGACAGACACCTTTTGTCCAAGTCTGGCAGGTACACAAGAGAAGACGCTGCCTCAGTACAGTGCAACCACTGACAACCCAGACACCCATAAGCCCCTAAGTAATACAAATGCCCTTCTTTCCTTTGATCCACAATTATTTATAAAAATATCCAATATGCTGAAATGCTGTGTGATTTATGAAGCAGCTGCACTCCAAATACTCTTAAATCCTCCCATCTCTTGTGGAAAAGGAAAAGGGATGTAAACCAGCTTGTATAATAAGCAAGCAAGGACGCCAAAATCAGCGCAGTAAGCATCAAGATAATTCAGAACTGCAAAAGGCAGGACTGAGTCCAAGACAAAGCTGATCAAGGGGAGTTGAGAATAAAATGCCAGAGACAACAAGTGTGCCCTGAGTTCAAAAAAACAGAAGAAGAAAAGAATATTTAATATATCTAGCACATGCCACTTGCTTATTGGGTAAAACGTCCTGTCTCTGGGATTTTTTTTTAAAGGACTTGCTTCATTTATTGTGAAGTACTGTCAAAAACCAGCTAGCAGATGATCTAACTGCTGAGGATCTCCAGTGAGGCAGTAAGGCAGAGAGGTTCCCATATCTACATAGACACATTGAAAACAAGCTACAGGATTCTTTCTGCTCCCTGTCAATCAAGGTGTAGTCTCAGGATTAAATGGATAGACAATTCCATAAATTAAAACATGGGCTTTATGTGCCTTTTTTCACGGAAAAAAAGGAAAGGGACTTGGAGAGAACATCCTGGCTGTATATATCAAAAGAACTAGTTACTGATATAGTATTAAAGGCATTTGAAAAAAAAAAAGGAAAAAAAAAAGGCATTTGATGCTATAGTAACTAACCATGGACAAGGCGAGGTTTAAAATAAAGAAGTTATTTGAGGGTCAAAGTTCAAGAGCAGAGCTCCATAGTGGTGAGGGAAAATGGCATAAGCAGACAGAAAGAAGAAATGGCTGACCACAAAGGAGGCTAAGGGAGCAAACTGGATATGGGTTGAAGGTATAAACTTTCAGAAACTGCCTTCAGTGGCTTACTTCCTTTGGCAAAATACCACCTCATAAAGATGACATAAACTCATCTAACAGTGCCACCAAATGTAGTCTAAACCAGTCTAATACTTGAGCCTCCCGATTATGTTTTTCATTTATACCACCATACCAGTTAATTGCTATAATCAAAATCTTTCAATCAAGTGACAGGAATAGCAGCACACAAATTCTTGGCAATCATAAACAAGTTAAAGTTTTATAAATTTTTGACCTTCAGTATGATAATCATGTCTTCTATGTGATTATTTTTATACTATGCATTTAAGGGAACACAATAAATCAAATTTTTAGTTTGTAAATATCATTCTTCAGTTCATTTAAAATGATTTCAAAAAACTTACTTAGTGTACATTTCATATTATTTGTATTTACCCTAAGCATAAAGGTTAAGCAATAGACAGAATAATAGTTTCTTAAAAATACACAAGCTCAGATTTCTATACCTCATATGCATGACATTAACTGACAAAGAAAATTAAAGTTACTTATTATGGGACCTTACAACAGGGAAATTATCAGCATCTGCTTAGTATAATCTCCACCTCATTAAGAATGGAAGTAGGGGACAGAAGAACAGGGTCAGGGGAGGAGATGTGATGGCATAGAAAGATAGGGTCAGAGTAATGGATGTGAACAATAGCCAATTCTGATATTGGGTAGAGGAGGCATGAAGCAAAGCTGCCCCCAAAAGTTAGAAAATATAAGGAATGATTTTCTCCTCCAAATTATTCAAAAACTACCAGTGTAACTCTGCATTTTCTGTATGCTCATGATTTATGTCCGGGGCACATTCTCCGTGGATAAAGACTCTGAGACTTAAGTATTTTTAAAAATACCCAGGCCATAAGCTTTGACTGTTCCCTGATTTAATAATAATTTAATATCCCAGTTATTCTAATCTAAATTCTGCCATGTGGCTGGTTACCTCTGCTCACATATGATGCTTCTGACCTGCTTCATATTTCCAGGCCAATCTCTTTATTTTATCGGATAGATTATAGATTCTTTTATTCTTTTTTTTTTTTTTTTTGGTTTTTCACGACAGGGTTTCTCTGTGTGTGTAGCCCTGGCTGTCCTGGAACTCACTCTGTAGACCAGGCTGGCCTCAAACTCAGAAATCCACCTGGCTCTGCCTCCAAAGTGCCACCACTGCCTGGCAATTGGATAGTTGCTTTATTTACATTTCAAATGTTATCCCCTTTGCTAATTACCCCCCCACACAAAAACCATAATCCCATCCTCTCTAGCCCTGCTTCTATGAGGGTTTTCCCCCTCCTGCTCACCCACTTCCACCTACTCACACTCATATTCCCTACACTGCGGCACAATCCTTCACAGGACCAAGAGCTTGCTCTCTCATTGATGTCCAACAAGGCTATATCCTCTGCTACATATGTGGCTGGAGCCATGGGTCCTTCCATGTGTACTCTTTGGTTGGTGGTTTAGTCCCTGGGAGCTTGGGGGGATCTGGTTGGTTGATAATGTTGTTCTTCCTATGGGTTGCGAACCCCTTCAGCTCCTTCAATCCTTTCTGTAATAACTATATTGGGGACTCCATGCTCAGCCCAGTGGTTGACTGTGAGCATCCTGTATTTTTCAGGCTCTGACAGGACCTCTCAGAGAAAGAATATCAGGCTCCTGTTAGCATGCACTTCTTGGCATCCATAATAGTGTCTGCATTTGATGACTGTATATGGGGTGCATCCCCAGGTGGGACAGTCTCTGAATGACCTTTCCTGCAGTCTCTGCTCCACACTTTGTATCCTTATTTGCTCCTGTGAGGACTTTGTTCCCCGTTCTAAGCAGCACTGAAGCATCCACACTTTGGTCTTCCTTCTTCTTGAGCTTCATGTGGTCTGTGAATTGTATCTTGGGTATTCGAGCTTTTGGGCTAACATCCATTTATCAGTGATAAGTGCATACCATGTGTGTTCTTTGTGATTGATTCAGTTACCACACTCAGGATGATATTTTCTAGTTCCATCCATTTGCCCAATAATTTCATGAAGTCATTATTTTTAATACCTGAGTGGTACTGTATTGTGTAAATGTACCACATTTTCTGTATCTATTCCTCTCTTGAGGGACATTAGGGTTATTTCCAACTTCTGGCTATCATAAATAAGGCTGCTATGAACACAGTGGAGCATGTGTCCTTGGTATTTGTTGGAGCATCTTTTGGGTATATGCCCAGGAGTGGTACAGCTGGATCCTCAGATAGTACTATGTCCAACTTTCTGAGGAACCACCAAACTGCCAAACTAATTTCAAAAGTGGTTGTACTAGCTTGCAATCCTACCAAAAATGGAGGAGTGTTCCTCTTTCTCCAAATCCTCACCAACATCTGCTGTCACCTGAGTTTTTTTACCTTAGCCATTCTGACTGGTATGAGGTGGAATTTCAGGGTTGTTTTGATTTGCATTCCCTAATGACTAAGGATGATGAACATTTCTTTAGATGCTACTTGGCCATTTGGTATTCCTCAGTTGAGAATTCTGTGTTTAACTCAGTACCCTATTTTTAATAGGGTTATTTGATTTTCTGGAGTCTAACTTATTGAGTTCTTTTTATATATTGGATATTAGCCCTCTAATGGATGTAGGATTTATAAAGATCTTTTCCCAATGTGGGGGTTGTTGTTTTGTCCTATTGACAGTGTCCTTCGCCTTTAGAGAAGCTTTGCAATTTTATGAGGTCCCATTTGTCTATTGTTGATTTTAGAGCATAAACCATCGGTGTTCTGTTCAGGAAAACTTCCCCTGTGCACATGTGTTCCAGTCTTTTCTCCACTTTCTCTTCTAATAGTTTCAGTGTTTCTGATTTTATGTGGAGGTCCTAGATCCACTTGGACTTGAGCTTTGTACAAGGAGATAAGAATGGATCTATTTGCATTCTTCTATATGCTGACTCCCAGTTGAACCAGTGCCATTTGTTGAAAATGCAGTCTTTTCCCACTGGAGGGTTTTAGCTCCTTTGACAACTATCAATGAATATAGGTGTGTGGGCTAATTTCTGTTTCTTCAATTCTATTCCATTCATCTTCCTGCTGTCTCTGTACCAATACCATGCAGTTTTTTTATCACTATTGCTCTGCAATACAGCTTGAAGTCAGGGATGATGATTCTCCCAGAATTTTTTTATTATTGAGAATAGTTTTCACTATCCTGAGTTTTTGGATATTTCAAATGAATTTGAAAATTGTTCTTTCTAATTCTATGAAGAATTGAGTTGAAATTTTGATAGGGATTGCATTGAATCTATAGATTGCTTTTGGCAACATGGTGATAACAGTTTTTACTATATTAATCCTGCCAATCCATGAGCATGGGAGACCTTTCCCTTATCTGAGATTTTCTTTGATTTCTTTCTTTAGAGACTTGAAGATCTTGTCACAGAGATGTTTCATTTGCTTGGTTAGAGTCACACCAAGGTATTTTATATTATTTGTGACTTCTGTGAAGGGTGTTGTTTCCTTAATTTCTTTCTCAGGCTGTTTATCCTTTGAGTAAAGTTACTGATTTGAGTTAATTTTATATCTAGCCCTTTGCTGAATTTGTTTATCAGGTTTAGGAGTTCTCTTGTGGCATTTTTTGGGGTCACTTAAGTATACTATCATATCATCTGCAATTAATGATATTTTAAATTTTTCCTTTCTAATTCATATCACTTTGACATCTTTTTGTTGTGTAGTTGCTCTGGCTAGGACTTAGAGTACTATATTGAATAGGTAGGGAGAGAATGAGAGTGGGACTGCTTTATTTTTCTCTCCTTTTAGTTCGATGTTAGCCACTGGTTTGCTGTATATTGCTTTTACTATTTTTAGGTATGGGCCTTCAATTCCTGATCTTTTTAAGACTTTTAACATGCAGGAGTGTTGAGTTTTGTCAAGTTCTCAGCCTCTAATGAGATGATCTTGTGTTTTTTTCTTTGAGTTTTATATATATATATATATATATATATATATATGTATATATATATATATATATATATATATATATATATATATATATATATATATATATATATTGGATTGTGTTGATATATTGAACCAACTCTGCATCCCTGGGATGAAGCCTCCTTGATCATGATAGATGACTGCTTTCATGTGTTCTTGAATGTGAGAATTTTATTGAGTATTTTTGCATTTACATTCATAAGGGAAATTGGTCTGAAGTTTTCTTTCTTTGTTAGGTCTTTGCATCATTTAGGTATCAGAGAAATTGTGGCTTCATAGAATGAATTCCGTAGAGTACCTTCTGTTTCCATTTTGTGGAATAGTTTGAGGAGTATTGAATTGGGTCTTCTTTGAAGGTATGATAAAACTCTGCACTAAATCCATCTTGTCCTGAGCTTTTTTTTTTTTTTGGTTGGGAGACTATTAATGACTATTTCTATTTAGTTAGGGGATATGGGACAGTTTAGATCATTTATCTGAACTTGATTTAACTTTGGTAACTGGTATTTGTCTAAACAATTGTCCATTTCATCCAGATTTTACAGTTTTGTTAAGTATAGGTTTTTGTAGTAGGATCTGAAGATTTTTTTCAATTTCCTCGGTTTCTGTTGGTATGTTTCCATTTTCATTTCTGATTTTGTTAATTTTGATACTGTCTCTGCCCCCTCTGGTTAGTCTCTTTAAGGTTTTACCTATCTTGCTGATTTTCTCAAAGAATCAGCTCCTGGTTTTCTTGATTCTTTGTATAGTTCTCTTTGTTTCTACTTGCTTGTTTTCAGCCCTGAGTTTGATTATTTCCTGCCCTCTACTCCTCTTGGGTGTGTTTGCTTCTTTTTGTTCTAGAGCTTTCAGGTATACTGCTAAGCTGCTAGTGTGTGAGCTATAAGTTTTCCTACTAGCACTGCTTTCATTGTGTCCGATAAATGTAGGTATGTTGTGCCTCCATTTTCATTAAATTCTAAAGAGTCTTTAATTTCTTTCTTTTTTCTTCCTTGACCAAATTATCAATGAGTATATTGTTGTTCAGCATACATGTATATGTGTGTTTTCTGTTGTTTTGTTTTGTTTTGTTTTTGAAGACCAGACTTTTTTAGTGGTGGTCTGATAGGATGCACTGGATTATTTCAATCTTTTTGTATCTGTTGAGGCCTGTTTTGTGACCAATTATATGGTCAATTATGGAGAAGGTATCATGAGGTGTTGAGAAGAAGGTATATTCTTTTTTTCTAGGATGAAATTTCTTATAGATAACTGTTAAATTTATTTGGTTCATAACTTCTGCTAGTTTCACTGTGTCTCTGTTTAGTTTTTGTTTCCATGATTTTTCCATTGATGAGAGTTGGGTGTTGAAGTCTCCCACTATTATTGTGTGAGGTGCACTATGTGCTTTGAGCTTTAGTAAATTTTCTTTTATGAATGTGTGTGCCCTTGCATGTGGAACACAGATGTTCAGAATTGAGAGTTCATCTTCTTAGATTTTTTTTCCTTTGACCAGAATGAAGTTCCTTCCTTATTTTTTTGGTAACTTTTGGTCAGAAGTCGATGATATATATATGTATATGTGTATATATATTAGAATAGCTACTCGAGCTTGCTTCTTGGGACCATTTGCTTGGAATTTTTTTCAGCCTTTTCTTTCTCTGAGGTAGTGTCTGTCTTTGTCACTGAGGTACATTTCCTGCATGCATCAAAATGCTGGGTCCTGTTTATGTATCCAGTCTGTTAGTCAATGTCTTTTTATTGGGCAATTGAGTCCATTGATGTTAAGAGATACTAAGGAAAAGTGATTGTTGCTTCCTGTTATTTTTGTTGTTAGAGGTAGAATTATGTTTGTGTGTCTATCTTCTTTTGGGTTTGTTGAAATGAGATTATTTTCCTGCTTTTTCTAGGGTGTAGTTTCCTTCCTTGTGTTGGAGTTTTCCATCTATTGTCCTTTGTAAGGCTAGATTTGTGGAGAGATATTGTGTAAATTTAGTTTTGTCATGAAATATCTTGGTTTCTTCATCTAAGTTAAATGAGAGTTTTGCTGGTTAAGGTAGCCTGGGCTGGCATTTGTGTTCTCTTAGGGTCTGTATGGCATCTGCCCAGGATCTTCTGATTCTTATAGTCTCTGGTGATAAGTCTGGTGTAATTCTGATAGGTCTGGCTCATATGTTACTTACTGCTTTGAATATTAATTCTTTGTTTTGTGCATTTGGTTTTTTGATTAATATATGACAGGAGGAATTTCATTTTTGGTCCAGTCTATTTGGAGTCCTGTAGGCTTCTTGAATGTTCATGGGCACATTTTTCTTTAGGTTAGGGAAGTTTTGTTCTATAATTTTGTTGAAGATATTTACTGGCCCTTTAAGTTGGGAATTTTCACTCTCTTCTATACCTGTTATCTTTAGGTTTCATCTTCTCATTGTGTCCTGGATTTCCTGAATGTTTGGGATTAGGAGCTTTTAGCATTTTAAATTTTCTTTGACTGTTGTGTATCTTACGTACCTGAGAGTCTCTCTTCTATCTCTTATATTCTGTTGGTGATGCTTGCATCTATGACTCTTGATCTCTTTCCTATGTTTTCTGTTTCCAGAGTTGTCTCCCTTTATGATTTCTTTATTGTTCCTATTTCCATTTTTATATCCTGGGTGGTTTTGTTCAATTCTTTCACCTGTTTGGTTGTGTTTTCCTTTAATTTAAGGATTTTTTTGTTTGTTTGTTTTCTCTATAAGGGCTTCTAGCTGTTTACCTGTGTTCTCCTGTTTTTCTTTAAGGCAGTTATTTATGTCCTTCTTAAAGTCCTCTATCATCATTATGAGAAGTGGTTTTAAATCTGAATCTTGTTTTTCCAGTGTGATGGGTTATCAGGACTTGCTGTAGTAGGAGAACTGGGTTCTGATCATGCCAAGTAAACTTGATTTCTGTCACTCATGTTCAACTGGTTATCTTTATTGCTACCTGTCCGTGCTGTCTCTTACTGGAGCCTGTCCTTCCTGTCATCCTGGTTGTGTCAGAACTCCTCAGAGTCTAGTTGTGTCAGAACTCCTCAGAGTCTAGGTGTCTCTGTGATCCTGTGATTTTAGGATCCTGTGATCCTGAGATCCTGGGTATATCAAAGCACCTAGGAGTCAAATTGCCTCTGGGTGTTTTGGGACTGGGTACAAAGCTAAGACCCAAGTTCTGCTCAGGGCACTGGGTCAGACTGGAAGGAACTAGTGCCAATGGCTGGGCAAGGGTTCCTATGTCCCTGGATCCTGGAGGTCCCAGTTATTCCCAATGTTGAGCAAGATGTTGTAGTCTTCTAGCCTGTGATCCTGGGCATATTAGAGAACCTGGGTGTCTAACATGTTATTGTGGGACTGGGTGCAGAGCCAGTGCCCAAGGTCTGCTCAGAGCACCAGCTCTGATCAGAAGGACCCCAGGCCAATCTCTTACTAGTTCCATCCCAGAATCCTCTGATAGATATATCAGATATCTTGCTTTTTATTTCTTACCACAGCTACTAACCAATCATACATACAGTACATACGAAGATTTTTCTCTACATTACTGGTGCCTGATGATATCTTCATTTTTTTCTACTGAGACCTGAGTCAGATTACTAACCTACAAAAGTTCAAGGAAACTGTAGTTTTTTTAAAGTGGGATAATCTGTTCCAGCAGAAATGGAAAGCAGGTATATTTTCTAAAGATATTTCTGTTTGTTTATTTTTTCATTTAGAAAGTATAATAATCCTAAATGACAATTCAGAAGTACATTTCTCACCTACTCCTTTCTCTAGAAGTATGAAGAATCTTAAGAAATCTCAAAGTGGTCTTGCCTTCTTGTTAGGTAGAAGAAGAAGAAGAAGAAGAAGAAGAAGAAGAAGAAGAGGAGGAGGAGAAGGAAGAGGAAGCACAACAACAACAAAATTTGTATATGCTGCTCTCAAGTTGAGCAATATCCTTGACCCTATGTTTTGCCTACTAGTTCAGTTATGATCAGAATTATGGCATTTCACTCTTCTGAAAATCCTCCAGTCCTTCTATAAAGTTGTCACTCTCACCTGCATGTGTCAAGAACAGTACAGAGTCTATATAGCCAGAATCTTGCTCTGCTATAGCTACCTGAGGATAACTTGTCATTTATTGCCACCTGGTCCTCGATTTTCTGTTCTAACCTGTTCTTGTGTATGGAATTGAGGGTCATTATATACTAATGTCCAGATTCCAGCTTTGTTTTTCCTTTGAGAGATGCTGAAATCTTTTCTTTCTGCTTTATTTATTAAGTTACTGTTATTTTATATTTTATTGAAATATAATTTCATATTATATTTACCGGTATGGTGTTGTGATTTTGGTATACATTGCTAAACAATTGTCAATTCAAAACAAGTGAGTTGGAGAGAATCTAGGAGGAGCTTGGAGAGGAAACAGTAAACAGAATATATTCTATGAAAAATATCTAATTTCAATGAAAATAAATCAAGATTCAGCTTCATGAGGTTCATAAAAGGCTTCATGATTCTTGAATGATTCATGGTCAAAAGTAAATCACGATCTACCTTCATGAAGCTCATGAAAGAATATATATATAT
>NW_022196905.1:41079497-41113741 GCF_008632895.1 Mastomys coucha | reverse complement strand
TATATATATATATATATTCCCATGGAAGGATGAAAATGTAAAACTAAATAAAAAACAAATTGTATCAGAAATTTTTTTAGTTCAACAATTTCAAAAGGTGATATATGAGATCATTGTATAAAGGGGGCAACTAAAAGATTAAGGTAATTATAAATACATATCTACTCAACATTTTAACATCTATTTATTAAAAGCATATTTCAAGCAATCATAATGGAGAAATTTTAACACATTAAATTCATAGTGCATTGATATTATACTTCCAGAGATAGTTTGATAATCTAGAGAGAATTCACAAGAAAACATTGGACTTGAAATCACATTTTAGACCAAGTAGCCTCAACAGAAATATGTAGAATACTCCATTAAAAACTAGGATCAATATTCATGTCTTTATTGTTCTAATTATTATCTACATCTGGTTAGATGTAATAAACCCAGCACACATCTCAGATTTTGTCTATGAGATATATAAAAAAAAAATAATAAAATAATAGTCAAATCACCAATGTAAGAATATTTAACATTCAATGAGATACTTTAATGTGTATATATGATATACAATGAAAAAGCAAGCTTACTAACCTATTTATCAATTTTTGCACTTATCATTCTTTAACTTACAGAAAAAAATGTTGCAATAATTTTGGTATCACATAGGTTGCACATTTACTCTAAAGCCATTTCTAGTTATTAATTTATGCATTGAATAGTTAAGACACTTTTATTTTAAAGTAATTTAAATTCATACTCTAATTAATGTGATTTACAATAAAGATAATAAATTTTTTCAACCATACTGAAGACTTCTAAAACTTCATTGAATCAATCACACTATTTGTCTTCACCCCTGGCAATAAGCAATACTTGATATCTTGAGCCAAGAGTTTGTTAAATCATTTTTATGAGACTTGAGGTCACTATTGTCTACTATTATCCTATCTACTAATTAGGTCTGTCTCTCCATATGTATTCTGTATGAAAAGTTGATGATTTGCACTTATTTAGCCAGGAAACATAAAGTAATGAGATGGCTAAGTTAAATTGCTTGAACCTAAAAGCAGCTGTTTCATGTCACATGAAATTGGTACATTTTTTAAAATTCAAAAATGCATCCAATGTTTCTTGAAATAGTAAAATTAAGCTGTGGTTATAGTTTAGTGTTAGCCTGCTTAACATGCAGAAGGCTCTTGTTAATAATCTCAGGCAGTGACACTAAGAATTAGGTAAATAAAATTTATTTATATTACTTGATATATATTTAAGCTTACAAACTGAAAATAATATCATTAAAAATATAATCATTAATTCCTTTCCATCAGGTAATTTTCTCCTCATTTAAGAATGACTTAGCTAGGAGGAATGGTACCATGTTGTTAATAATGCAGGCTGGAACACTTTGAGTTTCTAAAGTTGGTGTACACAATTTCAATTGGGAAAGAAGAAGAATCATATAATTAACTTAGTTAACTGAAAATGTGATACTCTTATTATATAGGGGCTTGAGTCTCACATCATTTCAGGAAAAGGCTGACTATTGTTATTAGTCTGTGGACATCCAAAAGCTTTGTAAAAGAGTTGGCACACAGGAAGGATAATGGATGACATGTAACTGACAGTATAAGAGGATGACTAAGTGGGGATCAAGGCATTGATCAGGTGAGCACGTGTAAAGGGTGATTTTATCGCTCAGTATTCCACTTTAGCAAAAACATACATGACACTCACTTGAGTAGCTCTATAGTAATGATCACATAAATGCATTGCTAGAACTGAGAAGATATTTTAGAAAGAAATATAATTTACTCTAATTATTCAAGCAACTCCATGGTAAGTACAATAGTTCTCATTCACCAGAAGAGTGGTAAGAAATAGGAAAAGATGTTGATAAATAGCTAGATTCAACCTTTCGGAAAGAAAGGATAGTGGCAAGCACAGAAATGAAACTTAGACAACGAATTTTGTTAGGTGGATGGTGAGTTAGGGATATACAGTTATCAGAGACTTAGAAGTGGAATATGTTGTCTGGTATACATGCTAATGTGGAACAGGCCCTAGGGAAGATGCCAAAGGAGATTTTAGAGACTTTAGAACACAGGGAGGAATGAGCACTTGAACATAGTGAAAGACATATAAGAGAGTCCACCAATGGGAAACAAGAAATGGATAGTACCATAGGGAGAGAACAAGAGAAAGAGGGAGGGATGGAGACAAAATGGAGGGAGGGAGAGAGAGAGGGTGAGAAAGAATGGGAGGAAGGGTAAGGGAAAGGAAGGATGGAAGGAAGGAAAGAAGGGAAAAAGAAGGAAGAAAAGTTATAAATGATGAAAATGAAGGCTATGAGCATATGTGTAAAGTCATAATTTGATGAGTATATCTATGGTTTTCAATATATTTTTATTTTTTTGTTCTGATTAAATTAAAACATAGTTATTATTTGCATATTGTCCCCTCATGCTCTTCATTCTAATCCCCTTCTATCCCCTCCAATTTTGCTTTTCTTTAATTACTCTGAATATTTTATCACTACAAGCATCAATTCTAGAGAAGTGTTGAGGTGATACACATACTAAGAGCCTATGAAGGAAGCTGGGAGGAATGAGTGTAAATGCATATTTTATGAATTTTATATTAGAAAATACATATGAATCAAGAGCCAGGCAGGGTAGTTTAGGCCTGAAAACCCAACATGTAAGAGACTGAGACTGGAGGATCATCTCAAATTGGAAATCTATCTGGGTTGCATAATAAGTTCTGGGCCAGCTACACACACACACACACACACACACACACACACACACACACACACACATTAGAGAGTAAATGGGAACGTAACATGTAATATAAAAGCTTCCATTTAGAATAGGAAATGCAGTTAAATTATCCATGATTCCTCATAACAACTCCAACACTACACTACAGATAATCCTTGGCAGTATAACCATACTTGTCTTAGAAGAGAGTCACCATTCTCAGCATTACTATTACTGCATGCTCATGCACAGTTTGTTCTATGCAAAGAAAAGGATAGCAACAAACACTGGACTTTAGGCTGCAAAGTTAAAAGTCAATGCTTTACTAAAGTTGTCTGCTCTGACAACTATTCCTTTGAGTTGTCTACTGTTTGGTAGACCTTTCTCCTGTGTGTCTGCCTGTCTGTCTGTCTGCCTGCCTGC
Organism: Mastomys coucha; assembly: GCF_008632895.1. Classification (NCBI taxonomy): domain Eukaryota; kingdom Metazoa; phylum Chordata; class Mammalia; order Rodentia; family Muridae; genus Mastomys; species Mastomys coucha. Next base: position 41,110,565 of record NW_022196905.1, on the reverse strand, counting down.
TTTTTTTTTTTTTTTCTCATTCACAGAAACAATGATGATCCTCTATCTCAGAAAAGTCTGTAGTGGGTGCTATAGGAGTTCAAATCTTTATTTTACCTATTTCTATCCCTTTGCAAAACAGCACATTTTAATCTAAAGAATGGGCCAAGCATCTAATTTGCAGAAACTTTGCACACATTCACAGAAGTAAACTAAATATGCACCAAGCACTACTTTACAAAGCAATTTCTATACACAGAGATCCTGTGGTTCCACCTCCCCTATTGACTTTCATAAAAATAAAGGGCTAATATCACCAGCGGGCAAATTTTGTAAAATTACTCTCCAAGTGTTTCAACAAAACCTGCCAACACAACTCAAACTCAGACCTCTATACACTTTGCTTTGTGGCAAAGGGCCTCAATGGGACAAGCTGCCAGTCACACAGACGAAAGCCAAATTGTTCAGCAGATTTGAGAAGTGGACAGATGTTCTCCTGGGACGATTGGAGACAGGCACCGCCACATACATTTTCACTTGACGTGTTAACCAATATTCCCAGCCAATTATTCTGAGGCGACCAGCAGTTAATGAATGCAAAAGCAGGAGCTGGACTCATCACTCATAGCTCCCACACAGCCCCAAACTCCTGCCAGAGTGCTAAATTCCTCTTGGGCTCAGAAAGATGCAGAGTTCATTTGGGAGGCCTTTAGATATGTTCCCTGAGGCCTATATGGGAAAACCAAAAACTGATTATGATATGGTCATTGTGGACAAATAAATATGAGAAAAATACAAACACTGAGGGTATATACTTCAAAACATGGAACCTTAAAGAAAGAGTTTTTACATAGTAGAATGCATTTGGGGTCTCAAAGGTAATTTCCCTGAGGCAGAAGAATAGGGCAATAAAAACCAAAGCAGCTGGGCCACACTAGTGATGCAGTGTGATAACAGCTATTTAGCTAATTTGCAGCAGAAATATGATGTAATAAGACCTATCATCTTAATGGAAAATAAAAACACATGAAACAATATTACGTTGGCTACTTTTTATGGAGAGATGAAAGCAAAGAAGGCCAGCAGTTATAATCGTCTTCTTCCAAGCATTCGTTTGCATAAAGCTATTGTGCCTCCACACATGTTTTCTTAAGTAATGTAAACTTGAAGCTGTTACTAGGGAGATACGGAAGATAAAGGGATGTAAATTTGTTTTCAAGGAATTTGTAATGCTGAGCATCACTCTTGAGGGAGTGTTTTCTTCCTGGGGAAATGTTTGGAAGATCAAACATTGATACATATTTTAATATATATTTTGTATAAACCAGTCCTCCCAATAACAAAGTTTATTGAACAAAAATATCATAGGGGTAGAAAATACAGATTAACTCGTGAAATCTCTAAGACTGTAACATGTGCTTTTTAATAGAGATTGTTGCTTCCTCGGATAGTAGAAAGCTAACAGTCAATAAGGGACTCAAGAGGCTAAGTAGACAGTACAAAATCTGGAATGCTGCTTCTTTAAGTAAGGGATCAGATTCTAAGTAACCTCCATGAACACTCCCAACGACTGGAGACCAGCTATTCAAATGCATGACCCAAAGGGGAGACACTTTTCATTCAAATCATAGACAATTGCAAGTGTGAGAGAGAGAGGACAGAACCAAGTGACAAATGTGGAGACTGGGAAAGAGAAGGTAACTTCTTACCCTAGAGTGTAACTGAAGTACCTTATCATATGAGAAGCAATACTCCCAGAAAACAAAATTTGCTGTTAAGAACATCAGTATAGAATCAGTATTCTTTTCTCATGCAAGTATTTTATGTTAAAGTATTAAAGATTCCCAATAATGGTCTTTGATAGAGCCTTGTTCCTTCATTTCTCCAGACATTTACTGGGACCTAAAACAACACCATTAACTTTGTTTACTATAAAGATATCCTTCCTTGCATACTTGTGAATAAGACTTTTGCCTTATCAATTATGATCCTGTCAAGTACTCCTCTAGAAACATTCTTTTATTTTATTCAGGTTTCTTAGCAACTGTTTAAAGAGAATAACTTCAAAATCATACATTTGCCAATCATAAAGACAGGCTGCTGCTCTGACGGAAGCTCACATCTGTGAGCTTCGCTGTGCCTTTTGCCTTTCCTTCTCAGTTCTTCTTCACTTTTTCTTAGTATACATATTAAAAGGGTTTAAGCTACACTTCTACTTCATGCTGGCTATTTCTGAAATTATTTGTGCATCAAAGCCACAAATCCCACTTTTCCCTAACTCCAAGTGCCAAATGGCTAGAGGAACTCTTGTGAGTGATAGAGGAGAGATGTATCCCTCCAAAACTTCTCACATGAAGGCACATCTAAGACTTCTATCCCCACATCTTTAAGAATTGAAAAATGAAATTATATTATTTACAGCCCACACCATAATAATATAGCATGACAGTCTAAACAGACAGAGGCTCCAGGAGTGGAGACTAGATTTCAAGTCACTGAGTAGAACAGAGGAAGTAAACACGGACTAAGAATGAGTCAATGTTATTCCTAAAGTGTATGACCAAGATATCCTACTTAAAGAAATGCAATCATGCACTACATGCATGCCTGACTAAATGTGTAGCCCAGGCTGGTCTCAAACTTGTGATCCTTCTGCCTCTGCCTCCATCAGAAAATCATACTGGGGTGTGCCACCATAACTGGTGGCAGTTTTTCTTCATTCTAACTGTTTCCACATAACTACAAAGAGAGACCAAGATTTATTTTCAATTTAAAGTATAACTAGGCATCATAATTCTAGTTCAATCCTCTAAACTAATCTGCCTATCTCCCAGAGAAAATCATGGAGATACTTGCATTTTTCTATTAGTCTGTCTCTTTGGCTTTGCCTGCTCTGCCTTGAGGTTTCTCCAGACCCCTTATATCTGGTGACTCCTCTCTTCTGTTTTTTTCCCTCCTACCCTGTCTGGCAGAAGTCCAGTTCTAATCTATCTATTGCCTAGACATTGGCTTTTCCCGCTTTTATTGACAAGGTAGAGAATAATGGTGAACATTGCTGACACAAACTTGAGACTAGAGATTCTTGACGTAAGCATTACAATGCCATGTCCAGTTGGCAGCAAAATATGAGGGCATGTTTTATTTAAGTCAGAATTTAAATAAAACAATGATAAACTCTTCACAGAAGACATCCATACATGAGCCAGGATGCTTGTAGAAATTGGCAATGAATGTTCTAAATAGAAAAGATATTCCATTCAAGTTAGAAATATGCATGGTTGCATATGAATAGAAAGACAGACCTTTAACATCACCAATGACTTCTGAAAAAAAGAGTCAAAAGAGAAAGATGGAGGTATTTGATGAAGGTTCATAGTACACAATAAAATCATAAACTGCCATTTGAGGATATGGACAAACATTACATATCAGTGTCTGATCTTCAAATCACTGGTGTATTGAGAATAATATTGTATTTCCTAAGACAGAAAGGAAATGGTGCGAAGCAGCAGATGGGTGTCACCACTCTAACACTCATGGAATTAGTGACTTTTCCTGTTGCTGGAACCAAATAGCTACAAATAACTAACAAACAACGTAACTGAGGAGGGGCTTGATTTTTGCTTATAGTTTAGTGAAATGTAGCCCACAATGGCAAGACATTAATGTGAGCAGGCAGTTCCATGGTGTGTAAAGATAAGCACCAGTGACACCTTATCTTTTCATATCTTGCTGGAAAAGGAAATAAAGACCCATCAGGAAGCTGGAGAATAGAAAGGAAATGGGTCCAGGGTATAAAGCAACCTACTCTGTCCCTAGTGAACTGCTTCTTAAAGCTTCTATAACCATTGGAAGCAACATTACCTATTTAGGGACTAGGTAATTATCCATAAAGATACAGATATTTTATATTCAAATCACAACAGTCACGTTTATTTCCTGTGTATATAGGCTGTTGCTTTCTTAGCTATACCTTAAGCTTATGGTCAGGGTTTTGGAAAAATCATTACTTCTGTGCATGATCATGTACTTTAGAATCTTGTATGAAGCTGAAACCAATTGATAACACAACAAAGCTGGGCAATGATTAAGCTCAGGTTGATGTGTACACTTATGAATTGGAGTCTGCAAACTTTCTGTAAAGGGTTATTCATCAAGTATTTTCATTTCCTGGATTATATTGTCTTTTTTGCCATGACTCCTTTCTTCTGTTATACTACTATGACAGCCGTAGACAATAGGAGACTGAATCAACATGGTTGTTTTCTTGTAAAACTTGAATGAGCAAAGCAAATCCTTGCTGGATTTGAACAAAGGGTGCTGTTTGATCTTAAGGTTGAATAGTTAGATGGATCTTTTTTCTACTGAGGTAAGAAGAATATTTTCTTTTTCATTTACCACAAATAAGCACTGATATTGACCTATCCTTAGTAGAAACTCTAAGACTGTAGAACGCATTGCTCTGACTAACTACATAACCTACACACACACACACACACACACACACACACACACATACACACCACACACCACAAGCACATACACACACACCCCTGCACACACATGCGCACACATACACACACACATGCATACATGCACACACACCCCTGCACATACACATACACACACTCACATGCATATGCACACGCACCTGCACACACACACATCTGCACACACACAAACACACACACATAGCCCTGCACACACACACATACCCCTTCAAACAGCCCTGCACACACACACACACACCACACACCCCTGCAGACACATACACACACGCACACACATACACACACACCCCTGCAGACACACACACACACACACACACACACACACACACACACACACATACACACACTGCAACTATGGTCATAAGAGGAGGGAATGGTGATATGAAGGACAAGGCTTCATTAAAGAAGCAGACTGCTACATAGAAAACATTAAAATTACATATTAATTGATCTTTTTTTATAACCTCCTACCTTCCAACACTCCAGTATAGTTTGTTATCAACTAGGATGTTAAGCGAATTTCTAGAGTGTTCAGAAACAATAATAGAAAACTAACTAAGATTTTGCCTCCCATGCTTTTCTCTTCCATTATATTGTTGACCTTCAGGGGTAGTAGGCCCATCAGTTCAAATACCTCCCAGCAGGCAGAAAAAAATGAGCAGTTTTTCTCCATATTACCCACCTCTCTCTGAACAGCAGTGGTGGCTCACCAAACATTAAAGGATCAAATACTTTATGGCTGCACCCACCACATAAAAGCCTGGTCTAAAACGCAGACTTTAATTAGAGTTTGGAAAGAGCATTTCTGTTTAAATAAAATAAAAACACAGGTGGTTCAGCGAGTCCACTGAATCTAAACCTCAAATGACTGTTTAAAGTGCAAAGTCGTTAAAGGATTTTCTCTTTCTGGTCAGTCTACCCCAGGTAGAAACAAGGATCATATCATTCCCAGTGGCATACTCGTTCACATGTGTTTGGCTCTGGGCCAGCTCTCACCATTTTGTAACCAAAAGGGACTTCCATTACAATCCCCTCATTGGCAGTTCCTGAGCACAATTTGCTCATAGGTTTTGTTTGTTTTGTTTTGTTCTGTCAAAACTTTCTAAGCACTTTCTTAGAACTATGATATGCCTTTCTTCCTGCCTGCTGCATGTTGTCTTTCAGAAGCACCATCCCTACTGTGTACATTTTTCCTTTTGGTTACCAAGCCTTAGAGTGGGTTCATCACTTCAGGGGTCACAGTCCACCATCTGGGTCCTGGAACCCTGATGGAGATCAATAGGCACAATGCTTTAAAGCCAAGAGCCATAGGCCATGTACTTGGATGGATATATCTGAATCCCAGATACTCCGTACATTTGTTTTATACAACCTGAACAAGGAAGTGGATTAGTTAGTCTCTGAAGAGGCCTTTCTAGAGGGAAAGTCTAGGAAGGGGCCATCGTCATACAGTCATCAGTTGGTAACTTTTACACATACAGCTTTCGGCTATAGGCCAATTGTTTGTCATCATCCACACTTGGGTCATGGGAATGCCCTGACCTTCCTCTGATATTAACCAGGCATCACCATTGTCATTCTAATGAGTCTGAGGGATTGACATGTTTGATACATCAGTGCTCATGTCAACAATATGTATTCACTCACGACTTCATCTGCTCTCCACACTTGGACATTCAGTTCTTTATATTCTCCATTAGTGAGAACTTACCAAAGTACTAACTATCTTTGGAGCATTCCAATCTAAGACCAAGGAAAGGTTTGCTACATCAGCAAACCTTTATACATCAGCATCGTGACTATATAAATCATTCGGTCTCTTTTTTTGATGTCTAGGGATAACAAATGTATTATATTATATTATATTATAGTCAATATTCTGCTTATTATAAGTTCTTTAGCATAGGGGTTATCTGTATAACTGTTCTCAAGAGCACATGGGATTCCACATCAGGATGCTTGGCTTAACATCCAAATAAAGCCACTTGCTAGTTACTACAACTACAAACATCTGCTTTACCTGTCAGTTGCTCCACATTCTCACTTGATAATGTCATGACTGTGTCAGAAACGTATTTTTAGGATAGAATTAAGTAATTTAGAGAAAAGGCTGGCATGCAGTGGTACTGGAGTAGTGTGTGATATTATTTTGATGACATGTGCCAAAGTTTGGAGCTTGCACTATATTAAATTCTTAGCACACATGAGCTCATTTAATCCTTTGCCAGCTCTAGAAAGTTCTATATTTAAGAAAACTACTATTTGACATTTTAAGCTTGAAGTTTTACAGGAGTATGGTGAAAATCCTATCTCATTCCTAAATTCATGAAATGGCAGTAAAGTAAAAGGAATGAAGACTGCATTTTCATTGAATAAATAGAAATAAGGATGGATATAACTTAAAGCACAGAATTCTACATATATCATATATATTTTCATGGAAGAATTACTCAATCCTAAAAAAATACTTGCAAAAATCTATATAACTGAATACCTGATCTGTTTTGAAAGCATTAAAGTGCTTTTTGCATTGCTAAAGGTGGTCATAGGTGAGCAACACATTCCTATAGCATTGTAAGTCGGCATCTTCTGGGGCCAGTAGTCATTACTCTCAAACAGTGAAATGAATAGGTTAGCAAAATAAAAAGTATAATGACTTTAACTATGGTTTTATGTTTCTAAAGAGTGAGCTCTAAAATTCTTCATAATACTTGATCTTAAAGGTATGGCTTGCTATGGAGGTTGGGCATTGCTTGTGACATGTTGGTGACTTTTTATCTTATTTAACTTCCTTTCTTGAATTTTATCTTATAAATTTCCTCCTCCTTTGTTGCTTACTTAGTGCCTTTTACAGGATTATCAGTAGCTTTTATGTAGCTCTGTTATTCATGAAGATTTTCAATTATAACAAGGGTAAACAATGAATAAATTTTAAGTTACCAGATTTTTGCAGAAGTCGCCTTACAGATGAACAGCTATGGCATTCACACAATGCCAACAAGGCTTTCTCGCACTTCTTCACATAGAGGTAGTGCTTCTCTTTGACTACTAATGTATATTACAATGCTACCTGTACCTTTAAAGTAAAAGTTCTGTGGTTAATATTTAAATTTGAAGATTTTTTCCATGAATAACATCATTTTACCCCATGTGAAAATTACCGTAGTATGTTTAAGCTATGTGATTAGCAAAAGTTCTCAACACATACATAAACACACACACACACACACACACACACACACACACACACATGCACATATACAAATACATACAAGCTGGAAGGAAATTCACATTGTCTCATTTTGCTTGATAATGAGCTATAAAGTATGGCTCAGGAAATCCCAGTGACCACTCTACATATCTTGTTTCCTGATAGCATACTCATACCAAGGGATGCATTCTGTCTGGAAAAAAAAGTAAGGAAAGAACATGAGAAGAAGATTAATCAATATGGATAGGAAGAGAAAGCAAAATCCACAATAATTACACAAAGCAATTTCTTCATGCCTGGCTTCAAACTCAATGCATTATATAAATTACTTTGTCTTTTATCATCATCATGACTGTGTGTGTTTAAAAAAAAAACCTGTATTCCTTAAATGATATTGATCAAAAAAAATGATTGCCTAGTGCTTAGTGTTATTAGACAGTTTAGTTTTTTAATTTTATAAAGATGTAGGATAGTATTACCTTTCAAAGATGTGTATATTACATGAGAATTACTAATATAAGTTTGAATTGGTTATAAACCTGGAGGAATATATATTAATAAAATTTATGTGCATTTATAAAGTGTCTTTAGTTACTTTCAAAAAGAAAATAAGATATAAACCAAAAGTGGGAAAATCAAGTTGGCGTGTGTATAGTTTTACAGAATTACTGGAATCTGTTTTTGAAAGTAAAACCTATCTCTGCAGATCTGCCAGAAATACAAACCTTTCATCCAAAGGCAAATGGGAACTAAAGACCCGGCTTCTTTTTATGTTTATTAGATGTTTTCTTATTTACAATATCTCCTTTCCCAGGTTCTCCTCCAAAAAATAAAAAAGTAAAAAAATAAATAAAATAAAATAAAAAACTAAAACAATCCCCTGTTCCCTCCCCCTCCCCCTGCTCACCATCCCACCACCTTCTGCTTACTGGCCCTGGCATTCCCCTACACTAGGGCATAGAACCTTCACAGGGCCAAGGGCCTCTCCTCCCATTGATGACCAGCTTGGCCATCCTCTGCTACATATGCTGCTGGAGCCATGAGTCCCACCATGTGTACTCTTCGGTTAGTGGTTTAGTCCCTGGGAGCTCTGAGGGTACTAGTTAGTTCATATTGTTGTTCATCCTAAGGGGCTGCAAACCCTTCAGTGCTTGAGTGCTTTCTCTAGCTTCTTCATTGGGGACACTGTACTCAGTCCAATGGATGGCTTTGAGCCTCTACTTCTGTATTAGTCGTGTACTGTCAGAGCCTCTCAGGAGACAGCTATCTTCTGGCTTCTAAGTTAGAGCATTAGCTGTATTTCCAGAGGACTCAAGTTTGGTTTTTAGCATCCATAGTTGGTAATTCTCAACTGTCAGTTTCTACAGTTTCAGGAGTTCCAATACTTTTCATTGGCTCCTGGAGACACCTGAAGATATATGATATACATTCACCCAGACATATACTTATATACATAAATAATAACCGTTTTAACTAAAATAATCTTAAATAGGCAAATAGAAACAATGATACTCTAATTGTTCAAAGGCTAAAAACAATATTTCAGCAATCCACAGATATATCAAATACCTTCCTTTTACTGATAAGGTTCAAATGGAATACTTCCTATTTTCCAGATATATTATTTTGGCTAGTTAGTTAATTTTCAGAATCCTCTATATCATTAGCTATAAAAATGAAAGCAATGTTCTGCCTTTTAATTGTATAAAATATATCTGGTTTTCCTTAAGAAATACATCCAGATTATATAGTCACAGTTTTGGCAGTTAAAGAAATATACAATAAAGAGTATAGCTTAAACATTTTAAGGTGAAAGTGGACAGTAATAGATGCAAATCATGTAGATCACATGAAGAAACACCCTGTTTTAGACTATATAAAATAACCAGAGATTAGTCCTTCAGAAGATTCTTAATTACTACTAACTAGGGTGTAGAATGCTCTACTACTGGTATTGTTACCTCTAGTACAAACACATATATGCATGCATGCATCCACAGACACACCCACTGACTCCATTTCAACTTCTAACCATATTAATAGATTCCTACCTACATACACACATTGGTTAGAGTCTACTAACATGAAATTTTTGTCATTGTTATTGGGTTTGAAATATGTCTTGAATATTTTAATAATGAACATGACTATTCATTGATAAAATATCATTAAAATATTGTTTAGCAAAAATATATATCAAATTATAATTTAATATTACTTCCAACAAGGAGGATGTATATAGGAGTTGTCCTCAGATTCACAGAAAATCCTTACACTAGCATGCCTTTTTAATTCAACCTTTCTAACTACAGAGAATGATAAGTGGTGTGTTCCACTGCAAAATATATCCAAATACTCGTGCAGGTACCCTCTAGGTTGGTGTTTATGAGAGACAGATACAGAATTACTATTATCTTAATGTACTTATGTTTCTCTATGTCCTCATCCACTTAGCTCTCCTGTGGAGAGCCTGACATTGTCACAATATGAATAAACCTATAAAAATAATAGTAATTCTATTCATTTAGGCATAGTGCATGATCTCATTCCTTTGTGGAATCTGTAAACTTCATATCATAAACAGTGAGAATAGAGTCCTGATCATTAGAGGTTGAAGTAATGATGAATAAATGGGAAATGGGAATAAGGTTGGAGCAGTCACAACATAGAAAATCATGAGGAATTATGTTTGAGAGATCTACTACATCTAAAGTGACTATAGGTAACATGTTGCTTTCTAAAAAATGCAAACTGTTACATATCACCACAGAAATGGTATGTGAGGGCTAATTTACTTGTCAGTTAAGTAAGTCAACATATTACAATATATATGCATATATAAATATAGATATGTATTTCAACATATCCTACTGTACATGAATAAAATTCCCAATGTCATCTGTCAGTTAAGAAATACTAATCCTAAATTGGGAAAGAATTTCAAGTGATCAATTTATATTATTATATTGTTAAATTGCTTATATGTTTTTCACAAAAGAGTACAACTGCAACATCAAACTTGATGTCCAGTAGATATTACCTTTAGAAAGAGAATATGATTACTAAATTTAAAAAGGATGTAATTTGATATAATAATTAGGATGGTTATATTTAAATGTCAACTTTACAGTCTCAAATACTCTGGAAAAAATGTCCCAGTGAAGGATTGCCTAGAATTTGTTACATGTTGCATGCATATCAGAGATTATTGTGATTATATTCAATGGGATAGGAGGAGTTGTCCACCATAGGTGGCACCATTCTCTAGGCAGGGCATCCAGAAATACACAAGTAAAGAAAAAAAGCTGAGCACTGTTTAGTGTTCTCCTGACTATGGATGTGATACAATCAGTTTTTCTAACCTCTTGCTGCTGTGACTTCTCAACCCTGATAGACTTGTGAACTACAATATGGATTATGGGCTAAATAAATACTCTATTTGTTAAATTATTTCTGTCAGAGTATTTCATCCCAGCAAAGGATAATTACCTAAATTATCGAGAATTCAACTCTAGCTGTGATACAGTCTTTTGTAACTTGATAAACTAGAAAATTCAAAGAGCATAATAGAGAGAGAAAATAATGTCTGTCAATGCACAACTGTAGATAATTACTATCTCATTAAGCATCCTTAAATACTCATTGGCTATCAGCTAAATGGTAGAACTGCCTGAGCCACTCCAATCCATGATTTCCCATTGACAGCTATGCTTTTGAGGACAGGTCAAGTTAAACTCATGGACCATAAAATGAAAACAAAAGTCCATGAACATGAGAAAGGATCAACTAATAGGGATAGTATACAACAGTATGAGAGAGATTAAAGAAGGTGTATGATGAGAATAATTATAATTTATTATGTAAACCTGCAAAATTGTCAAATTATAAATTATAGTAATAAAATAGAAAACACATACATAATTGTGCAGAGTGTGTTATAGGACAGTGACAATAAATAAGCTAAATTATATAAGGAAGAGAATATATTTGCAAGGCACAGACACCTGACACCATAAAATCAATTTTTTTCACACATTTACAGACAAGTCCATTCAAACAATTTATCCAACACATATTTACTGAGTTTTTTCTATGTGATTGTTCACTGTACAAATTACAAACAAAAAACAAAAAAACAAAAACAAAAAGACAAAAAAACAGTGAATGTACCGGTCAGGTAGTCAAACATCAGATACTATCAATGTTTTCTCAACCCTATCTCCAAACATACTCAGGACTGTCATCAAGGCTGGAGTAAGATACCACTTCCAACAAAGCCCAAAATACTTAGGTAGTAAAAAGGTTCATCAGTTTACACTTGGAGAAAGTGTTAGAATGTACTACGATTCCCCTAGAAAGATGATAGTTTGACTCTCATCATTATGAGAGACACAAACAAATATGAATATGGATATAAATATGGATATTGATAGGGATAGCTGATGTAGCTATTGATACATGTAAATATGCCATCTAATGAAACCTGTGAGCATTGCATTAGAAGAACAAGCAGAGGTAAAGAGAAGAGGAACATAAAGTTCCTGAGGAAATACCATGAGGAAAATTGTTTAATGACTAAATTCTGCTTCCTTTGAGCTCATCCTGACTAGATAGAGCAGGGCTTGACAGAACTGGAAACCATGCTTTCTTAGCCTTTGAAGTGTATTTGGATTATTAAACATAATTAATTAGACTTTTACCTTATTATTTTAATTCTTAAAATTCCCATGAACATGTAGGTCAAACTAAATTGCTACAAAAAGCTATATCCATAGGACATTTCTGAGGACACAAGTTTCCTTGAACTAGTAAGTTGCATACAGATGCTCAACTGTATTAACAAGGTGAAGTAACATAAGGGAAGGATGGGGCAGATTTTTGGTTAGAGTTTCCAATTCTATCTGGATGCACTTATGCTGATTTGGTACTGGAATAAATGGCTTCCACATTTGTTCATGTAATTTGCTAAAATCAGTGTCAGTATTTTCATATACCTCTCTCAAACATAGCTTTCTCCAGTAAGGTAGCAACTGATGATGAAATCTGTAGTCAGGTCAAAAGTTTCCATGTGGTAAGTATTACTATATGGCCAGTGATGATGATACCATAGTAGAGCTATTTTGGGGAGTGTCCTGGATCGATTTATGCCAACCTGATACAAGCTAGAGCCTTCAGAGTTTGGTGAGCCTCAAATGAGAAAATACTTCCTTAAGATTCTAAATCAAGCTCTTAGTTCAGGTTCCTGCCACTTTTGAATTTCTGCCCTCATTGTTTTTGATGATGAACTGTTACATGCAAATATGAGTGAAATAAACTCTTTTCTCCTCATGTTGCTTTGAGTCATGGGGTCTCATCAAGGTAACAACAACCCTAACTAGGACAGGAAACAATCTCTCTTCATGATACAAATGATTTTCTTGGTGAATAAAGTGTCAGAACATCTTTCATCCACAGAAAAGAATGTTATATAATATCATACCTACCTAAAAAACTTGTGGGGATTTAAACACAATTTAATAATAAGTTGCTCCATAAATACATGCAGTGATGATGTGAAGAGCACAGCTATGCTTGAAAAGAATGTGTTAAAACAGTTTTCTATGGCCAGGCAGTGGTGGCGCTTTCCTTTAATCCCAGCACTTGGGAGGCAGAGCCAGGCAGATTTCTGAGTTCGAAGCCAGCCTGGTCTACAGAGTGAGTTCCAGGACAGCCAGGGCTACACAGAGAAACCCTGTCTTGAAAAACCAAAAGAATAAAAAAATCAGTTTTCTATGAAAGAACTCTAGAATTCTAACTCATAAGAGTCATAACTGTGACAGGATACAGATAGGTGATATTATTGAACTTGTTTAGAATTTATGTTTTGAATATAATATAAACAAGTACCCACCTTACATAGTTTAACTGCTATTATAGTCCACTAGCATAATTTATATTTTCAGAGTTTCTGGGTCACATTTACCTCTATACACATTTATATACAAGAATACTCCTATAGACATAGTCTTATTAGTATTTGTTAGCAATGTTATGTAAAACTTAAAATACTTAAAAACATTATTTTTTCAGATAGAAACACTGAGATTCACAAAGGATAAATGACAGCTCAGGGGCAACATGACAAACTAGTGAAAATGAAATTATTATGGTCCAGGTGCTCATCAGTTGCATGAAAATAAAGAGGCAAACCTGATGTTTCTTAATTTGCATCAGTATTGCTTCCGTAAGAGAGATATGGCATGTACAATGACAAGAGAGTATGCCTTAGAATCATACCTGCTACACAGATATCTGTCTGTGGTACATTATGATGGAGGCACATGTGACAGGAGAAGTAGGTCATTCTCTCCACTGTGGAAAAATAAATGATATTTTCCTTACCATTAAAACACCAGTAAAATATTGATGATTTAAAAAACAAGAGAAATTTCGTAGATGAAAAGTTTCAGTATCCAAACATTCAGGATGAACTGACGCTATACACATACATACACACCCACCAGAGATAGATGAAGTGAGAATCAGATAGATAATACATGCTAGATAGATAGATAGATAGATAGATAGATAGATAGATAGATACATACATACATACATACATACATACATACATACATACATTCATACACACACACACACACACATACATACATACATACATACATACATACATACATAGAAAGTTCAACCATATAATGGTCATGGCTCAATAACTTACTAGTGAAGCCAGAATGAATCTCATTTCATTATTTTTATCATTAACACATTTTATTTATCACAGAGAAAACATGAAAAGGGAGCATTTCAGTTTTCATTTGTCCTTTGTAGTTTTCAATTTATAAAAGCAATGGTAGCTGAAGAAAACACAAACAAAATACTTTCTACTTCTATTTAAACTGTGTAGAGAAAAGAAAATGCTTCTTTTCTAAGTGATTCGGCAAGTTTTCTTCAAGGGAGTTTTCATACTGTTTAAATTTCCAACAAGCAGCCGGGCGGTGGTGGCGCACGCCTTTAATCCCAGCACTAGGGAGGCAGAGGCAGGCGGATTTCTGAGTTCGAGGCCAGCCTGGTCTACAGAGTGAGTTCCAGGATAGCCAGGGCTACACAGAGAAACCCTGTGTTGAAAAACCAAAAAAAAAAAAAAAAAAAAAAAAAAATTTCCAACAAGCAAATGACAGAAGTGTCATTTGATTAATAGGAAAACATCATTTGCATGCACTACAGACTGCTGACACGTATTACAGTCAAGTTCTGGATCTTTGGAATATGGCTTCCTTTTAGGCAAAGACTGCTGACAGATATATTTTGAGTGCAACACTCTGAAAGAACTATATTTTTTGGTTGTTTCTCTATTTAAAGCTACAATGAAGTATTCCTTTAACTTCATGACTGCAGGTTGATATACATACATATATATTTATACATATATGTATTTATATGTGGGAAATTATTACATAATAATATATATTTATGTGGAAGGTAGCAACAGATAAAATTTCAGAAATGTCAGAGCACAATCAATGACAGTTTAATTAGAATATTTTTGCTCAATCAGGTTATATTTCTAAATTTTATTACAAAATAGAATATAAGCATAATATCTCTGTATTATTAAAATTTTGATACTCTGTACAGTTTTCATTCATACACTAATAAAATTGTATTTCTGTTCTCATGCTATTTTGCTTACAAATGTAGATATTATGGTCTGAAATAACAAACTTCATTAAAAAATAAAAGTTGTCTAAAATGACTATATATAGTCCATTTCTCTTGATAGTTTTTCTAATTTTTGAAGAATGTGTTATTTTAGAATTATATGAAATATAAAATGATGTGGATGAAAATTCAGTTTGGCTATAATGAATCTCATGTTGGCTTTTAGTGCACTATTCTACTTCCATATTTGTCAATCCCTCCCATATATTTTATTCTTCATTGCTTTATAATGTCTTTAAGAAAATAATGTTTTTAACTTAATTTCCTAAAATTTCTCTCAAAGTCTCAGTCTTATACACACACGCACATATCCACTGAGATGATTAGCTTTATTGTCAACTTAACATGACCTAGAACTTCCTGAAAACAAAGCATCAAAGAGCAATTGCCTTCATTTGTTTGTCCTATGGGTGCGTGTAATATAGTTTATTAAGTTAAAAGGGGATACTTAGCCATTTATGGCTCAGTTAGCTCGGTCCTAAAGTGTATAAGGGTGGAAAAGTCAACCTGTGCATAATAAACCAAGTAAGCATGTGTGTATTTACCTCTCTCTGCTTTTGAGTATGGATGTGTGGTTCCATACCAAGCTACTTCAGACTCCTACCACTCTATTTTCCCTGCCTTTATGGAATATAACCCAAAATTGTATTAGCTAAAATGAACCGTTTTTGTCCCTAGGTTGCATTTTGACAGAATATCACAGCAACAGAAATGAATTTAGGGCATCTACATTTATCTTTATATTTATATCATTTGTATTTATCACATTTATGTCTGCCATTGGTGTCTACCTTTGTATATCTATGTGTATGTATTTATGTATCTGTAACTATTGATCTATCAATCTATCTGTCATCTATCTATCTATCTATCTATCTATCTATCTATCTATCTATCTTTCCCAGATTCAGTCCCAGTTCAAATCATGTCAATTGACTTAGTAAAATTAGAAGTAGTCAAGCATTTCATTGATCATTCCTGGCACTTTTAACAACTTACTTTGGTGTCCTGACACAGACTAAAACAATATGAGATTGATAAGACACAAAGATAATATCCCATTTGGTGAAACAAAGACTGGTGTGGGCCTTTGAGTAAAGTGAAGAATCATTGATCAAAGACTATCCAAAGCATTCTCCCATGCTGTTTTCCCACTTGTTTTGATAGGGTGCCAGAAGAAACTGCTACAAATTTGTGGCTTAAAAATAGGAATGAGTTATCTTCATTCTGGAGTCTAGAAACCCAGTATCAAGCCTTTTTAGAAGGCTTTTGTCTCAGTTAGAGTTCCCATTGCTTTGAAGAGCCAGCATGACCAAGGCAAATCTTACAAAGAACAGCATTTAACTGGGGCTAGCTTACAGGTTCAGACAGAGATTCCGTCCATTATCATCATAGCAGGAAGCATGGCAGCATCCAGTCAGGCAGACGTGGTGCTGGAGGACGAGCTGAGAGGTATATATCTTGATCTGAAGGCAATGAGGAGAAAACTGTCTCTCAGACAGCTATCAGGAGGGTCACAAAACGCACCTCCACAGTGACATGCTTTCTCCAGCAATGCCACATATCCTAAAGGTCTCACTTTCCATGGACCAAGTATATTCAAACCACCCTCTGAGAGCTGTGAGAGAGCATTTCCTGAATCTGTCATACAGCTTTCCTGATTTTCTACCTTATAGTACAGTTTTGTTTTTGAGCTTCATTCAGACCTTTCTATTCATTTTCACATGAAATCACATCAGCATCTGTGTTCACTTTTGATTTCTTAATATAAAATCATACCCAATACTTTATTATGTTCTATTATATTATCCTGATTTTATCTGTATTACCTATTAACAATTGTATTTCCAAGCCAGGTTACAATATGAGACCATGTAACTAGGAAATTTATTATGTTTTATTTATTATTTTAGATATGGATAGATGTATGGCCTATATGGATATTTACCTACCAAAACTGGAGACATAGAAGATTGTAGGCCACCATGTGGGTGCTGGAACCCAAACTCAGCTCCTCTTCACAGCTGGGATGTTTCTTCGACCCCTGCAATTTACAATTTTAAATGCACTAGTATTAATTATATGCAATTCAGCTAAAAATAATACAGTAATTTATTTAGTTTGAAGCAATCAATGCTGATTGTTTACCACAAATCTTGTTCACAATAATGGTCCATGTTTGTAAGAACCTTAACATTCATTTGTTTATGATGATTCCAAATTTCACAGAAAAGCACTTGGAGTAGATAAAGAATTCCATATACATTTATTAAAAGAGAAAATAAGGGATAC
This sequence comes from Mastomys coucha, assembly GCF_008632895.1. Lineage (NCBI taxonomy): Eukaryota > Metazoa > Chordata > Mammalia > Rodentia > Muridae > Mastomys > Mastomys coucha. Next base: position 41,092,853 of record NW_022196905.1, on the reverse strand, counting down.
TTATTGAAGTATTTGTCTATTGTGTTATATGAGAAGCACTATCAATATTTACATTATCATTATAATGCATCCATTGATCTTGAAATGATAACTTTGACAGTTCTTCTGCAAGACATTCCAAAATGACTTCATTTTCAAGAGTGCCAATTACTAAGAGTGACTTCATTGTTAAAGATGCCAATATGTGCAAACCAGTGTGATTTATTGTTGCAAAGTAAGTTCACTAAGAAAGTACTTATTTATCATAAAACTATGATATAGGATAATAAATTTAGAGACATTTTCAGAAAAATAAATATGACTATATCTTAATTCATATTTGTCAATTGTACTAATCAGTGATTATGCAAACACAGCTTATGTTAGCTTTGTCTGTTTGGCATAGACAAGCATGCTCATACAACACACATCAGTTACATTTAAAAATATTATGTCTTCTATAAAATTGAAAGCACTGAACTTGCTGAAACTTTATTTCCCTTATCTTTGGGTAATGAAACTAATTGCAAAGATTTTGAGCTATTGTATATCTTACTTTTATTGCTTTCTTTCTTTTAAATAATAAAGCATAGAAATATTCTAGGATAAAGGTCTCAGAAACAAACCCCAGAAAGGACGCAGTTTTCTTGCTGTCATTTATAAGACAACTTAATATGAGCCATAACAGTGAGGTATGTTCTCGGCCGAAATGATAGCACCATGAAGTTTCACTGAGGACTACAAAGGTTGGGAATGAACTTTCAGTATAAACCTACGCTGCTGTTGTGCAACAGTTTCCTCGGAGATGAAATATTTTAGTATGAAAGGAGGTCCCTGAAGGCTCAGGGAGTTCCATGTTGGAGCATTTCCTCCAGACAGGAGAAACAGAGCTCATGAGGCTACTGAGTACAGGAACTTCATATGTCTGGGAGAGCTGAAACATAACAAGCTTCTTACAACAACTCCTCAAGGTTCTATCAGCTAGAAACTACTGCTGAGGGTAGGGGAAAGAGACTCTGTAACCTTCAGAAGTGCCTGCAGAATGGCAGCTTTCTGGTGACGTCACCTACATAGTGGGGACATTTCACTGATAACTGCCTTTTGGCTCCCCCTGATTCTGAGAGTACCCCTCTCTCACAATTTTTATAAATAGCCCCAGTAAGCTTATTGGTTTGTCAAGGCAGTCACTAGAAAAAAGTATCCTGACTTCGTTACGCTGTCCTTTCTCTGTCTGAGCTAAATAGATATTTGTGCTCTAACCATATTCACAGAAAAGAAGTCATACAAAACATTTGCTGCCTGTGAGAATTCATAAGCAATCTTCTTATTAGCCACTGTGTCCAGGAGACCTCCATCAGCTCTGCCTCCAGCCCAGGCATTCCCAGTCCCTTGAGACTGTCAAGTCAAAGGAGTGTGCAGAATAAATTAAAGTTAAAATATTGTCCAGAAGAGACCATATGTTCGAGCAGACTGTATTTGCCTTGATGGGGGGATGTAAGTGTTAAGAGAAATCATGTCCTGCTTGTCAGAAAATTGAATTAGGACCGGAAGGAAGAGGGAGATTGTAGACAAGGGAGCCAGGAAGCTTAACAGATATTCTCCTGAAATTAACAGATGTAAGACTGGTGGCCAAAACAACCTTCATCATTTTACTTTTTCCCCTGAGAAATAGATTTTGAAATTTTTCATTTTTAAAATATGTGTTCTTCCTAGTTTTTCCACAGCATACAATTTTAAAACGTTACAGAAAACCTTATATTTACAAATTTGCTAGTTAATAACAAAATAAAAAATATACAAGTAATCCTTTGATAGCTCAGTTGGTAGAACAAGTAATATTATACAAACCAAATAGATTCTAATTAGAAATGTATATATATATATGAAATAATAAACAATGAGGCCATGAATTTGAAGGGAAGAAGTGAGGGCTATATGGGATGGGTTTGAGAGAGAAAGGTAAGGGAGAAATGTTGTATTTATATTTTCAAAACTATTTTTAAAATTAAAAACAAAGAAACAAACATCAAGTTTAAGAGAGGGCTACATTCTAGAATCCAGAAAGAATTGTCATATTTATTTAATTTCCACCTTATGCCAATTAAGAAATGAACAATGATTTCTTTTGTCAGAAAACATACTTCCTTATGTACATATAGAAGACAATAACATAAAATATCCCAATTAAAGAGTATGTTAATATGTTACTAAAAAATATAAAGAAAGGGATGGGGTAGATTACTGGAGACCACACATGGGTCAACTGAAAATGGGATTGATTAAAATGCAAGTTAGTGAATGTATGATGTAGAGGAATTTTCATCCAGCAACATAGCTGCTCTGTCAAAAAAGTACATCCAAACACCATCTAGGTCTGTGTAATGTGGCTAAAATACAGACATACCTTTAATCCCAGAAGACAGAGAAAGTATGTCTCTGAGTTCAAGATCAGCCTGGTTTAGAGGAAGTTTCAGGTAAAGAGTAGCTTAGGTCCAGGAATGGTGTGAAATGCCTTTATCCTAGCACCCAGGAGACAGAGGCCTACAGATCTCTAAGTTCTAGTCAGTCAGTTTGGTTGAGTCAGTGAGTTGTAGTCAGGGACTACAGTGAAATGGAGTTAATGGCAGTTCAGTTCATGGAGTTCAGAGGCAGTTTATATATATGGACAGTTACAGAGACAGGTTGAAGAGGCAGAACAACAGGTGAAGACAGAATGAGCCAGAAAATGAGAAGGAGCAAGAAGATATGAATGGATTGTCAGAGTACATTTAAGGACAACGAAAGCAATTTGAGAAGCTGAGAGAAATGAGATTGAATCAGTGAGCTTGGAAAGGATTTTGGGCCAGTACAGTTGAGTAGAACCTACCAGCCAGAGTTCAGAAAGAACTAAAAAGGGAGAGTACATTCACCAATAAGTCTCCTGGATGACAATTACATCAGGCAAATAAAAGCTACCTTTGCAGTATGAAGTGTATGGCTGTCTGGGGATATTGTCCCACTACAAGAAGAGCAGGTAAAGGGTGATTTCAATAATCTATAAAATCAATGGTTTTAGTTATATAAAGAAAATATCAGCAGAAGTGTTGTGAATTAGTTCTCATCCAAATGAAATGAATATAAGAGTCTGGGAAAACAACCAAAAGCAAACTTAATTCTTGTTAATCAATAACTGAACTGGATATGGACTGAAACAAATCCAGTATGTGAAGGAAAAACAAAAGAGTGATTCTACAGTAAGTATCGCTGTGCCTACTGGGCTTCCACACTGAACTCAAGTAAGAAGAAGCAGAAATTTTAGATTTCACAAAAGACTTCTTGTACAGATGGATAATGAATGTGTAGGCAGGAAGCATAAAAATAAAAATAAATTATTGGATCAGATATATGGATAGGTAATAGATAGATGATAAATGATAAATAGGTGATATATACATATAAAGATAGATAAAAGAAAGATGATACCTTATAGGGTCAATCTTATAAGGGATGTCAGAATAGCTTAGACAATATGTAGTTAGTTGGCCTCTTTTTACTGACCATTTTTTGAAAGGGTGTGTTTAAAATTTCATTCTCCAGGGTACCCGCACTAAAGTCTTTAGAATCTACTTTAATGCAATAGAAGTGAAGAGAAGGAAGGAATGTGGCACAAAAAGATTTCAGTTACCATTCAAAACATTTATCAGTTATTTGCTCTTTCTCAAGTAACATGCAAAATTAACTCTGGTTTTGGACCCTAAGGAAAAGAGACTGAGATACCTATTTTACATATCAAAGCAGACCTGCCCTCCAAGTTCTTCTGGCATCCCTGAGCCCCTAACAGGCATACACTGCCCCCAACCCTGAACTTTCTAGCCCAGTGACAGGGCTGCCTGCTTTTCCCCAAGATGCCCTTCTATATATAATCCAGGCAGTTTGGTCTCCCTGCTCTTCTCACCACCACCCCCTCCTCTCTATGTATGCATGCCCTTTCTCTCTTTCTCTTTTGCCTCTCTCACTCTCCTGTGTCCCCATGGTAACTTCCTTGGCCTGTGTCCTTGGTCCAGTGAACTTTCAGGCCCCAGAACTCCTTCCCAATAAACCTATATTTAATGTAATCTAATCTGGTTTGAATTGGCCCATTTCACTGGCAGAGAAATAACCTATCTGTAACCAATACTCTTAGGGAATGAAAATACTGAAAGAACATATCTGATGTTGTAATTTTAGATAGAAGCATCTTCTCAGAGTTGACCAAGAACTTTGAGGTAATGAGCATCCTCCTTATAGGTTTTCATGCTACCAAGTTCTTTGTGATAATGACAGTTCAAGAGACCATCATATTTTGGACAGAGGAGCAGGACCATCATGACCAACTTATTTGCAAAATCAACCTTGAAAATAAGACAGCTATGGAATATTTAAAAATATTCAGCCATGAAAGAGATTAAACACTAACCTTTCATGTAGGCTGGGGAATACAGAGGAATGTGTGGAAAAACTATGTCTCAGTAGATTCACTATGTAACGTAAAGACAATAGTACATGAGAATCAAGTTTGAATTATCAAATGACAGTCTTTAAATATGTGTTCCAACATTTGGTAGAGAAGAGAGTTCCACTTGGTGAAGACATGCCCTGCTCTCTAGTGTTCCTTGGCTCCTACTATGCCAGACCTAGAACTTGACTGAATGTTTTGAGATAAAAATATTTTTAAAAAAAAAAATGTAAAAAGTAAAGTAAGGAGCATAAATTCAAATAAGTAAATATTCAATGCTGGATACTCAGATGACTGAGATAAAACCATTGAGTTTAATCTAGTCTTCCCTTTTGAGGGATCACTGTATGGAGAGTTGGAGTCCAGATAGCTGATGACTCAAGAAAGATGAGAGCCACATGTTAGACTTGTCTTGTGATTCCAAACCTTCACTGACATCCTAAAATATGAAGATCTGTCTCTGGTAGAACCTTCAAAACCAAAAAAGAAAAAAAAATATGTATGTAGTCTGCAGGTTGAGAATTAATGGATTGCTTTGAAAACCACAATAAAGTTGCTTCCTGTTTTTCCAGCTTGTGCTCAGAAATCATATACTACCAGGTCTATAAGGCTTAAAATTGTGTGTGTGTGTGTGTGTGAGCATGTGTGCACTCCCTCCTGTATATGTGCCATAAAGCTCAAATAGAGGGTAGAAGACAACTTGCTGGCATGGTTCTCTCATTTTACCACATGGAATTCACAGATCAAACTTAAGACATCAGGTTCTGGAACAAGTAGTTTAACTTGAAAACCCATTTTGCTTACTGTCAGATATTTAAGAACTATGTAAGGTGACATGATAAAGCCTGTGCAGGAGATAATATGTACATATCCCACCAAAGGTCTAGTGTCCAGAAAAGGAAGAAGACCCAGGGAATCAAATCAACTCCAGATTACATAATTAATTTGGATCAGAACTGTAAAGTTTATTCAACTGTTTCATGTTCAGGATTTATTTTAGGTAATGCTAGTATATTGAAATTCAGGAAAATTATTTCTACTTACTCTAAAATTTAGCACTAAAAGTAAATAATTACAATTTATTAAAAATAATTTAAATGATGAAAATAATGGAAATAGTAACTGCCATATAACAGTCATAATGCTATATATATGAATCACTATACATATAAACATACAAAACTAAATTAATTAATTTTTTAAAAGGCTGTTTGTGTTGACATAGAGACCAGAAGAGTGTTGTAAGTGGGATGAGTGGGAATATTTAATAGTGACTGATGGATTTGACAAAACATTTGTTTCTAGCTAGTATCATTGACAGATCACATTGGAATAGAATAATCATTATTGCTAAGTAAATATAGTGAAGAAAATAATGGAACAAACACAGTATAATAATGGTCTATTGACCGATTGTAGAGATTGTTCAGCAGTAAACAGCATATGCTGCTTTTCCAGAGGACATGAGTTTTAGATTTAACACCCATATCCAGGAGCTTACAATTGCTTATAATTCCAGTTCTCACCTAGGGGAAAACAAATCTTTTGTCCTCCACAGGCAACTGGGCATATGCATATACACCCACTTACAACATAAAAAGACATTTAAAACATTTTTTTTTTTTTTTTTTTTTTTTTTTTTTTTTTTTTTTGGTTTTTTGAGACAGGGTTTCTCTGTATAGCCCTGGCTGTCCTGGAACTCACTCTGTAGACCAGGCTGGCCTCGAACTCAGAAATCCACCTGCCTCTGCCTCCCAAGTGCTGGGATTAAAGGCGTGCGCCACCACCGCCCGGCTTAAAACATTTTTAAATTGATAGCCAAGCTAGGATGCTCCTTACCAAAATGCTAAAGGCTGGGTTCAACTGAGCATCTCTCATCTCATTTTGCATGTCACCAGCTTTTCAGTTTTCCATAATCCTCACTCACATCTTACTCACATGATCACAAACATCCTGTTTATACAGCTTCAATTTTGAAATGAAATCATGTGATTAAATTCCTCTTCCTTTACATCTATAAGAGTTATTTGCAGTTCATCGTAGGGCACGAAAGACATATGTATTTCCTTGGAAAAATGAGAGCCTTAACTTTTGTTCCTGGCTTTCTACCAACAATCTTTACCAATCAGCCAGAGTAAAGTTCTAGCAGAATCTGAAGTTGACTTTTGTGAAGTGACCTGAAAATTATCTAAACTATTCAGAAACTCAGGGACTCAGATTTAAATTTAAGAAAAAAAGAAAAAAACTCTGATAAAGCCCTGAGATTTATACTCCCAACAATGCTATGCTTAATGATTGGCTTATAGAGAAAAAAATATGCATTTTAAGATCTATTAAAATTGCAATTTTTCACTAAAGTAAGATAAGTAAGTAGGGAAAATATTTCTCTTATTTTTCTTCTATCATCTTGAAAAGTGTAAAATGACTGCACCTAACTGAAGGCCCTACAAACTGTGAAAATATTTTAAATATGTAATGAGCATACATAAAATTCACCTAACATTTATATATGCCTTAGTTTTCCCAAATTATAATTCATTCAGTATTATTAATGTATATATACACATTATATATAACATTAAATATGTATATTATATGTAGACATTATATATGTGTGTATATACATACATATACATATACTTATATATATATACATTGATATATACAAATCATTCATGGCAGAATGTTTCAAGTTAATTTGTAAACCACTGAAACAATTCGATCCAGATTATTGAAAAGCAGTGTTTAATCTCTAGCAATATATATTATCTATACGTATTCAGGAAGTCATATGGCTTCTTAAAATCACAATTTTTACAAGGAATAAATACTATACCCCTAAACACTCATAGACTTACAAGGATTACACTCTGACAGTCTTTTTCCTCCATTCAACAAATATTCATTGAGTTTTTATCACATGCCATGTATTATTGTAAATAGGATTGAAATGAATGTAAATGAGAATCAATTTCACCCTCTGAAACTTGATTCTATTGAAAAGCAAGCATTATTATGTAAGGAGTTAATATGCTTTATCTATCTGACCATAATAAAGAACACACCCATTGAAGGTGCCCAGGATTCTTCACAGTGTGTGAATACTAAAAGCTCATGGGCTGAGGATGTGATTCAGCAGTAGATTCAAGCATATTCAGGTCCTAGGGTTGATTCCCAGCATAATAATGAGAACACTCATGGTTTTGGCATATGATAACTTAACCTAGAGACCTTAAAAATTTTGTAATCATGATTATTTATTTATTTGGATGGGATGGAAAATTCGATGATTCAGTTTAAGAGGTCAGAGACAGCTATTAGATTTATCTTTTTAAAAAAATTATCTTTAATCTTTTATTACAGTCCAGTTGTTATCCCCTTTCAGGTTTGACCTATGACAATTTCTCATCCCATTACTCTCCCAGACTCCTGGTCCTTGTCCCAAGAGGCTGTCCCCATCCCCACCCCAACCCTCCCCACTCCTTGGGGCCTCAAGCTTCTCAAGGGTTAAGTGCATCTTCTCTCATTGAGGCGAGACTAGCATCTGAGATATTTTAGGGGTCCTGGTTAGTTGAGACTGTTGGTCTTCCTATTGGGTCGCCCTCCTCTTCAGCTTCTTCCAGCCTTTCCCTAATTCAACCACAGGAATCCTGGGCTTCTGTCCATTGGATGGGTGTAAGTATCATTTTTTTTAATTATTATTACATATTTTCTTTATTTACATGTTATATGATTTCTCCTTTCCCAGTTTCCCCTCCAAAAAACAAACAAACACACAGACAAAAACAAGGACAAACCCCTGTTGCCTCCACCCTCCCCTGTGGGAGAGGGTGGGGTGTAAGTATCTTTATCTGACTCAATCAGCTGCTTGTCGGGCCTCTAGGAGGGCAGCCATGCTAGGCTCCTGTCTGCAAGCACACCATAGCATCGGTAATAGTGTCAGGCTTTGGAGCCTCCCCTTGAGCTAGATCCCCATTTGGGCTGGTCACTGGCCCTCCTTTCCCTCAGTCTCTTCTCCATTTTTGTCCCTGCAGTTCTTTTAGACTGGAACAATTCTGGGTCAAAGTGTTTGATCGTGGGATGGCAGCCCCATCCCTCCTCTTGCTGCCCTGCCTTTCTACTAGAGGGGGACTCTACAAGTTCTGTCTCTCCACTGTTGGGCATTTCATCTAATATCCCTCCCTTTGAGTCCTGAGCATCTCTCATCTACCATGTTTCTGATACATTCTAGAGAGCCAAGTGGGTCTTAAGGATCAAACTAGGACCACTAGTCTAGGTCACAGGCTTCTTTACCCACTGAGCCTTCTTATTGTCCCCAGAAACATTTTCATTTTAATTGTATTGTGCATATATGGAGACACCAAACAGAATATATCCAAATTTATGTACAACATAAAACAGAAATTGACAATGATTTTATAATTGAAAAAATCTTTAAAAAATTAAATGACCATAGTAGTGTTGGGCCCTACTTGGCCCTGGTTTGGGCCTTGAGGACAAACCGGAGCCTGGCTTGAGTTTTGTAAACTGTCTCAGTCACTTCCTTACTGGAGGGACTCAGCAAGACCTGCTTAAGCCTGCTTTTGCCTCTTACTGCTGAATAACTTTGTTGCCTTTGTAAGTCACCCTATACCTTTTGTCAACTTTCCCCTCCCCCTAAATCATCTCACCTCAGCAAAAAACTCCACCTCCTCTCTCAGCCTTTTATAAAGAAAAAGATCAATACAATAAAATGAGTTCTTGCTTTGACAGACTCCTGGCCTAGGGTGGTTATTCTCCAGATGGCAGGAGATCAGAGCTGCTACACCATCCCACTCAGCTCTGAGGGACTCGGGTACCAGGTTCTTTCTCTCCAGGATCTGCAGGCAAAGAGCCTGGCATAGTAGGTGAAAAAAAGTATGCACTGAAGAAAACATATTCTACCCAAGAAATGTTTTTTGAAAAGCTGGATATTGATGTCTACAGGATAGAAAATAGATCCTTTCCCACATCATATACAAAACTCAAGTGAGAAATAGATCTAAGTCATCAATGTATGACTCAAAACTTTTCTATTTCTAGGAGGAAATAAAAATTTCAAGATTGATAGATACACTTACTAACTGATGTTTCCATTTGTTCAAAGAATAATAAAAAAGAATAAAAAAAAAGTTTAACCTAACTAAACTTTTATGCAGAAAAGGGGCAATTTACAGAGTGAAAAGACAAGAAAACATTCTTGGCAATTGTTCATCTTATTATCTAGACAATATAGAGAATAAAAACACTAAAGCATGGTAATAAAATTAATATATGGGAAAACTAGTTGAACAGACACAATTTAGAAGAAAAGATATGTATTGTCAAAGAACATGAAAGACCTCGATGGTCAATGAAAAAATTTACCCACTAGACAGTACATCCAAAATGAAGCTGAAATTTTGGTTCATCACAAGAATGTTTATGATTATTAAGAAAGAGCAGTCACTGCTGACAAGTGTTCAGGGAAAAGGTGCCTTCATAAAAGGGAATGTAAGTTACTATAAAAATTATCATAAAGGGCTCCAGAAGGAAGTAAAAGTTTATATATATATATAAACTTTTCATATATATATATATATATATATATATATATATATATATATATATATATATATGAATCCTGGAAATATGCCCAAAGAAATCAATGTATACTTACAATACAGAAATTTGCAAAGCCATGTTTATTGTGACACAGTTTCCAATTGCCACATCTTGGAATCAACTTAGGTTTTAATCAGTGGATAACTGGACATAGGAAATGGAGTATATGAGTACAGTGGAGTACTATTTTAAAAAATAAAATTAGACATTTTCTAGAAATAGGACTATATTGAAGACTATCACTTCAAATGAAAAAAATCAAAATTTGTACAAATATGATGTTTATCTCATTTGTACAAGGTAAGAAATAAATGATAAAACTATAAATGGGACCAATAAGGAAAAAACAGGAGTAAGAGGAAAATGGAGAGGTAATAGACAAATGTATGGAATACCATAGTGAAAATGGTATTTTGTGCAATTTATTTATGCTAATAATACAATGTAAGAAATAAAATGCATGTCAAATTCACATGTCTCTGTAAATTTTTGAAAGGTATCCATAAAATATTCATAGAATTCCAGAAAGAAATAGCTTTATTTCATTTTTCTGCAATACCAAATGTTCTTCCAATAAACACATATAAAATTAAAATATCCATATCTGCTTCTAAAATTGTAGTACCTTTCTCAGTTTCACCTGCCATTGATGCACTTCTCAAGGTTTGAAGTACAGCCTATTGTTGAACATTTCATGTTGCTATTCATTTGCATTTACAATATTATTGTGATAGTAATTTGAATTTTCAAATACCCTTTCCTATTTTAAACTAGTTTGCCATATTATTATCAAGTTATACAAGTCATGTAAATATCCTGACATGAGTCACTGGCTTAACATATTCCTATTTTCTCTGGATTTTTTGCATTCCTATTATTCTATTCTAATAGTATAACATTTGAATTAAACATTTTAACAATTTGTTCTGAATATTAGACTGAGCCTAATCTTTTCATTTTGTTTCTTTGTTACTATTTCTTTGGTCTCTAAGGAACTTGAGTATTCCCAAATCAAAATACTCTTTGATATTTTCCTTCAAAATATTTCACTTTTTAAAATTTAGGTTGAGATATCTACAGATTTCTAATTATTTGCACCTGTTGTTATATAAATGTCATCAATGTGAAGAATCTACTTACTTTAATATATGTTGAAAAAGCAAAATTACACTGAAATCATTGAAGACAATTGATGGTTTCAGTTATCCTTGAAGTTTCAAGTTCCCTCAGAGGTTCCAGTTACTGTGCAATTGCCACTGATTTACTCGGTTCTACTAGGTTGTCTGGAGTTTCTGATGCCAGTGAGATACTTGTTTGTGTAGTTCCCTTCGTTTCTGAAAGGTATATTTTCTTTTCAAACAAACATTATTCTCACACAAGATTGCTTTTGATAATCTAATTGCTTTGCATGCTAAGGTACAGTTTTCCACCCAGTTTACACATTTCTAATAAACATCATCTCCCAATTTTATATTCTTTATTAGAACTTTTCTCTATTTACATTTCAAATGTTATCCCCTTATCTGGTTTCCCCTCCGAAAACACCCTATCCCATATCCTCCCTCCCACAGCTTACCAACCTACCCATACCCACTTTCCTACACTGGAGCATAGAGCCTTCACAAGACTAAAGGCCTCTTCTCCCATTGATGAACAACTAGGCCATCCTCTGCTACATATGCAGCTGGAGCCATGGGTCACACCATGTGTACTCTTTGGATGGTGGTTTAGTCCCTGGGAGCTCTGGGAATACTGGTTGGTTCATATTGTTGTTCCTCCTATGGGACTGTAAACCCATTCAGCTCCTTGGGTCCTTTCTCTAGCACCTCCATTGGGGACCCTGTGTTCAGTCCCTGGGTTGTCTAAAAGCATCCACCTCTAGATTTGTCAGGCACTGGCAGAGCCTCTCATGAGACAGCTATATCAGGCTCCTGTCAAGAAACACTTACTAGCACTCATAATAGTGTCTGGGTTTGGTGACTGTATATGGGAGGGATCCCCAGGAGGAACAGTCTCTGAATGGCCTTTCCTCAGTCCCTGCTCCACATTTTGTCTCTGTATCTCATCCCATGGGAATTTTGTTCCCATTTCTAAGAAGGAACAAAGTATCCACACTTCAGTATTCCTTCTTCTTGAGCCTCATATGGTCTGTGAATTTTATCTTGGGTATTCCAAGCTTCTGGGCTAATATCCACTTATCAGTGAGTGCATACCATGTGTCTTCTTTTGTGATTGGGTTACCTCTCTCAGGATGATATTCTCCAGATACATCCATTTCACTAAGAATTTCATAAATTCGTTGTTTTTAATAGCTGAGTAGTACTCCATTGTGTAAATGTACCACATTTTCTGTATCCATTCCTCTGTTGAGGGACATCTGGGTTGTTTCCAGGTTCTGGCTATTATAAATAAGGCTGCTATGAACATAGTCATGTGTCATAGTCATAGTCATGTGTCATTACATGTCAGAGCATTTTCTGGGTATATGCCCAGGAGTGGTAAAGTTGGGTCCTCAGGTAGTATTATGCCCAATTTTGTGAGGAACCACCAAACTGATTTCCAGAGTGGTTGTACCACCTTGCAATCCCACCAACAATGGATGTGTTTCTGAGGAACCACCAGATTGCTGTCCAGAGTTCTACCAGTTTGCAATCCCACCAACAATGGAGAGTGTTCCTCTTTCTCCACATCCTCACCAGCCTCTGCTGTCACCTGAGTTTTTGATCTTAGCCATTCTGACTGGTCTGAGGTGGAATCTCAGGGTTGTTTTGATTTGCATTTCGCTGAGGACTAAGGATGTTGAACATTTCTGTGGATGCTTCTCAGTCACTCAGTATTCTTCAGTTGAGAATTCTTTGTTTAGCTCTGTAACCCATTTTTTAAATGTTAGTAGTTTATATTTTAACTATTATTGAAAGACATCCTGAATTAATTCTAAATTTAAAAAAGTTTGATTTTATTTAATTTTATATATTCTAAATTACACAGGGAGAACACAACATAAAAATCTCATGCAGTAACTAAGTATACACAAAGACCTTCACTATAGAAATCAGCATTAAAACCCTAAGCAATAAGATAAAATTACATATCTCAAGGCTGGAACCTATGATTGAAGATTTATATCAAAATTATGTGATATGTAAAAAAATAAAAATATATATCAAGATAACTCCATCAAGAAATTCAAATTAAGATCTGTACCCCATTTTTTAAAGATAATGATATCAAGTTTATTTTATTACTTAGAACAATATTTGAAATTTAAATAATTTTGATCA